>NC_057801.1:88703004-88901178 GCF_018294505.1 Triticum aestivum | reverse complement strand
TAAGCCCCCGAGTGGGAGGATTGCTCTCCGCTTGGAGTGTTTTTAACTTAGGCGATTACGGGGTCACAGCTAAGCCCCCGAGTGGGAGGATTGCTCTCCACTCGAAGTGTTTTTAACTTAGGCAATTACGGGGTCACAGCTAAGCCCCCGAGTGGGAGGATTGCTCTCCAGTCGGAGTGTTTTCAACTTAGGCGAATCGGATTCGTGGCTAAGCCACCCACTGGGGGATTTTAGACACGGATGCTTATGGGAAACTTATCATTATGATATTTGAAAAAATCTTGTCTTTGGAAAGCAGACTGAAACACTTTTATTACAACTCGTCAGGTCGAGTAATCTATGTGTAGAAGTGACGGAGCAGCTCTACGTTCCATGCTCGTGGCTCGTCTATCTTCTTGGCTATGTTGTAGATGTGGCAGGCTCCATTGTGGAGAACTTTGGTGATGATGAAGGGGCCTTCCCAGGCCGGGGCCAGCTTGTGAGGTCGCTTCTGATCCACTCGAAGAACCAGTTCTCCCTCTTGGAATGCTCATCCTTTGACGTTCTGGGCATGGAGTCGACATAGGTCTTGCTGGTAAATGGTTGACCAAATCAAATCCATCTCGCGCTCCTCCTCTAGGAGATCAACGGCGTCTTCTCGTGCTTGTTCCGCTTCAGCTTCTGCGAATAGTTCTACTCTGGGGGCATTGTGCAGCAAATCACTCGGGAGCACGACCTCAGCACCGTACACCAAGAAGAAAGGAGTCCGGCCAATTGGCCAATTTGGTATTGTCCTCAGCCCCCATAAGACGGAAGGCAACTCGGTTACCTAGGCACCAGCAGCATGCTTGAGATCACGCATCAGGCGAGGTTTTAATCCTTGGAGAATCAAACCGTTCGCCCTCTCTGCTTGTCCAGTTGACTGAGGGTGCGCGACAGATGCATAGTTGACCCGAGTGCCTTGGTTGCGCAGAACGCCTTGAACTCATCAGAATCAAAGTTGGAGCCATTATCCGTGATAATGTTGTGAGGGACTCCATATCTGAACATCAACTTCCCGACGAAACTGATAGTAGTGCTTGCATTGAGGTTCTTGATGGGTTTAGCTTCAATCCACTTGGTGAACTTGTCGACTACTATGAGCACATGGGTGAAACCACTCGCGCCGGTCTTGAAGGGGCCGACCATATCCAACCCCCAGACTGCGAATGGCCAGACAAGAGGGATAGTCTTCAAGGCGGATGCTAGCTTGTGGGACATGTTGGAATAGAACTGGCAGCCTGCACACTTGTTGACTATATCCTTTGCCATTTCGTTTTCCCGAGGCCAATAGAATCCCGCTCGGTATGCTTTGGCCACGATGGTCCAAGAGGACGCATGGTGACCACAGGTCCCCGAGTGGATATCATTTAAGATCATTCAACCTTCAGGGGTGATGCAACGCTGGGCTACTCATGTGACACTTTCTTTGTACAGCTGATCTTTCATCACTGTAAAGGCTTTGGATTGGCGGACTATCTGACGGGCTTCGTCTTCGTCTTCTGGGAGCTCCTTTCTGAGAATGTACGCAATGTATGGCACAGTCCAGTCGGGCGCGATCACTAGAACTTCCATGATCAGGTCGACCATGGCTGGAATCTCAATCTCAGTCGGGTTGGTTGAACTTATCGTTTGTGGGGGCTCTTACTTGAAGGGATTCTCTTGTATGGACGGGGTATGGAGATGTTCCAAGAACACATTACTGGGAATAGGCTTCCGAGTGGAACCTATCTTGGCCAGCTCATCCGCCGCTTGATTCTTGAGTCGGGGTATGTGGTGGAGCTCTAACCCCTCAAACTTCTTCTTCAACTTTCTCACTGCAATGCAGTAACCAGTCATTGCAGGGCTCCTGACATCCCATTCTTTCATCACTTGATTGGCCACTAAATCTGAGTCGCCGTAGACCATCAGGCGCCGGACGCCGAGTGAGATGGCCATACACAACCCATATAAAAGTGCCTCATATTCAGCTTCATTGTTGGAAGAATCAAAGTGAATCTGAAGGACATAACTAAGCTTGTCTCCTCGTGGGGATACTAAAACCACTCCTGCGCCAGAGCCATTCAACATTTTGGACCCATCAAAGAACATGGTCTAATGTTCTGACTGGATTTGAGTCGGTTGTTGTTGTTCTATCCACTCTGCGAGGAAGTCTACAATTGCTTGAGACTTGATGGCCTTTTTTTGCCTCAAACTTGATATCCAATGGAAGAAGTTCAATCACCCACTTTGCTACTCGACCAGTTGCATCTCTGTTATTCAGAATCTCTGACAAAGGGGCATCGCTGACGACTAAAACTGAAGGATCAGAGAAGTAGTGTGCAACCTTTTTCATGGTTAAGTAGATCCCGTAAACAAGCTTCTGATAGTGAGGGTATCTCTGCTTGGATGGGGTCAAAACTTCTAAAATGTAATAGATTGGGCGCTGAACTTTGAAGGCGTTGCCTTCCTCTTCCCGCTCGACCGTGAGCACTGTGCTGACAACTTGTCCCGTGGCTGCGATGTAAAGCAAAAGAGGCTCCTTGCTGATTGGAGCAGCAAGCACCAGCTGGGTGGAAAGCAGGGCTTTGAGCTCTTCAAATGCTGCTTCGGCTTCATCATTCCACTCGAACTTGCCAGATTTCTTTATCAGTCGTTAAAGAGGCAATGCCTTTTCACCGAGTCGTGAGATGAATCGACTCAATGCAGCCAAGCAACCAGTAAGCTTCTGAACATCATGCACTTGCACTGGGCGTTTCATTCGGAGGATTGTGCCAATCTTCTCTGGATTTGCATCGATTCCTCGTTCAGAAATGAGAAAACCGAGTAACTTTCCATCTGGGACTCCGAATGTGCATTTTGATGGATTGAGCTTGATATCGTACCTTCTCAGGTTGGCAAAGGTTTCAGCGAGGTCAGTCAGCAGGTCGGAACCTTTGCGTGACAAAACCACGATGTCATCCATGTAAGCTTCCACGTTCCGACTGATCTGAGTCAGCAGGCACTTCTAGATCATGCGCATGAACGTGGCGCTAGCATTCTTGAGGCCAAAGGGCATGGTAACATAACAAAAGCACTCGAATGGGGTGATGAAGGCAGTCTTGATCTCATCGGGTCCAAACAGTCGGATCTGATGGTACCCGGAATAGGCGTCCAGGAAGGACAGTCGCTCGCACCCCGCAGTCGAGTCCACTATCTGGTCGATATGGGGCAGCAGAAAATGATCCTTCGGGCAGGCCTGATTGATGTGCTTGAAGTCAATGCACATTCGTAGTGATTTGTCTTTCTTAGGAACCATAACAACATTGGCGAGCCACTCGGAGTGGTAGATATCGCAAATGAACTCTGCAGCCAGGAGTCGAGCCACTTCCTCGCCAATGGCCTTCCTCTTCTCCATGGCGGACCGGCGGAGATGCTCTTTGACCGGTTTTTCTTTTGAGTCGACGCGCAAACGGTGCTCAGCTAGCTCCCTGGGTACACCTGGCATGTCAGACGACTTCCATGCGAAGATCTCCCAGTTCTCACACAGGAACTAGATGAGCGTGGCTTCCTATTTGATGTCGAGCATCGTGGAATTCCAGGGCCCTTTGGGCTTCCCCTTGAACTTGCCTTGATTTAACACTGCTGCCTCGGCAGGCCCTGCTGCCTCAGCCTTTCGCTTCTGCTTCTGACTGGAATTCCCTCCTCCGGTGTCCTGGGCGACTGTTTTATGCGTGCCACTCCGGAGTCGGTCCTCCTCTTTGCCTTTAGCATATTTGGTGGCAATCTCCATCACCCGAGTCAGAGTCATATCTCCTGTCCGACCGAACTTCAGATTGAGCTCTCTGTAGCGAATGCCTTCCTTGAAGGCACATACTGCTTGGTGATCTAACACATTCTCCGCTATGTGGTGCAGAGTGATCCATCTCTGGATATAGTCTCTCAAGGTTTCATTCGGCTTTTGCACACAATGTTGCAACTCCAGTAGACCGGCTGTTCTCTTGCAGGTGCCCTCGAATGTTCTGGTGAACACTCGGGCCAACTCATCCCAACTCAAAATACTCCCAGGGGCCAACTGATTGAGCCAAGCTCTGGCAGAACCTTCAAGCATCAGAGGGAGGTGCTTCATGGCCACCTCATCGCCGCCGCCTCCGATGTGCACAGCCACTCGATAATCTTCAAGCCAAGTGTCGGGCTTCGACTCTCCTGTGAACTTGCTGACACCAGCTGCCAATCTGAAGTTGTGGGGGATCTCCGTGGCCCTAATGGCCCTTCCAAAGCACTCGGGGCCAGATACGTGGACCCTGCTGCCGCTGGGTCTGTCTCTGTTCAGCCCCTCTCTGTACGCTCTGTTCCGGTCGACCAAGGCCTGAACAACGACTAACCTCGCATCGAACCCAGGCTCCCTTGGGTCGACTGGAACCCTGCGTTCATTACCGAATGGATGCCTGTCGTCATACCGTTGGGGCGCGTACGACCCGCCCCTCGGGAGGGGAGAAGGCACTCGACGGTAGTTGTCGCGGGCGAACTCACGGTCATCATTTCCATGAACTCTTCCCAAATGTCGATCCTGACGGTGCTCACGATCTCTTTGCCTCAATGGTGATCTAGGACTGTGTGCCGACTGAACGGTTTCTGTCCTTACCGACTGGCTGTGAATTCTGTTCCACAATTGGGACGGCTGGATGGACTCCGCAATATGCGCATCCGCTGCAAGATTCTGGATCGGTGTGCGGAATACCTGGGTTTCCGGTGGAAGCAGTTGTCGCGTGTGCCGACTGGATCCGGGGATCAGCCTACGGGCACGTTCGTCGAGAGAATGTTGGAGATTGTCCAAACGGGCGCGCTCGGCCAGCGTGGCCAGGCACGTCCTCCAAGGCCCGAGCCTCGGCGGTTTCCCCTATGATAGGGGTATGGAGAGCCTCCTCGTTGCGGCGGCGCAACTCCTCCCTCTGCTCTGAACTGAGAGGTTGGGGCTGGTACTCCTCGTGGCCAAGTGAACCATCGCTGTCCCTGTTCTCACCGCCGCGGCGGTAACCAGGTGGGCTACGATGGGAATCGACCATGAGAACCTCCGCCGCGGGGTCACAACTCCCGCTCTCGGAAAGTGTGTCTGCGAAGTCAGTTGACTGGACCGCAGTGATATATGTCGGGCTCGATCGCCACGACCTGAGGGGTGAACGCCTGCCGAGCCAGCGCGTGCTTCACCCACCACTGGAGCCGAGAGCGGCCCGACCGCTTGCGGCATCGTCCAGCAGAGCGAGAAGTCGACATGGGCGTCGATTGGTACGGAGTCGACAGCTATCGGAGGAGGACGCGTCGGGCACTCGCGCGGAAGTGCGACGAGCCCCGGATCGGCAGCGCCTCGACGTCGAGGGGGGCCTCCTGGAGCCAGGCCGAATCGTCGGCGACGAATGTGAGCGCTCCGAGTCGGAACTCGTGGCCCATGATCAAACCGCTGCCGGAAACCATGTTGATGAAGACTAAAGAAACTGCAACCTCGCCGGAAGTCGCTAAGACGCTTTGCCCCACGGTGGGCGCCAACTGTCGTGGTACTAAGACTGATAGTAAGAACAGGGGGTACGTAGGAGGAGGCAAGGCCCTAGCTATGGTGAGGTTGTACACAAGTGTTTACGAGTTCAGACCCATCTCGGAGGAGGTAAAAGCCCTACGTCTCGGTGCCCGAAGGCGGTCGACTGGATTTCAGTATATGTGTGTGTTCTACAGGGGGTGCGGACCCTTGTGCCAGAGGAGGGGGGTGACTTATATAGAGTGCGCCAGGACCCCAGCCGCCCCCCGTTACAGAGGGTTTAATGTACATAAAGGAGGGGCGTTACTGATAATGCTAGCTATAAGTGTCATCAATGTCCATGAAGACTACGGAGTGAATGTCCTACCGTCGTAGTTTCGTCTGACTCCTGGTCTTCATAGGTCGTGTGGTTTCTTGTATGATCGAGTGGTCTTCAGAAAGTTGGGATACCCGAGTGATATGATTGGTCGAGTGGACTAACACTCGACGTCTTCCTTGGGTACTCCCTGTTATCTCTTGAGCTTCTTTGCTTCTAGGGTAGTGACCTTGGGTAGGGCACGTAGGTCAGGCCTATGACCCTACCCTAGGTCTATATCCTCATCAAGGGGTGCAGCAGGGACGCCGCGGGCGAGGCGCGCGACGACGACGACGACGACGACTACACCCACTTCTACACGCTTCTCGGCATGTAGTCGGCGGTGACGGCGGCTGTGGCGGCGGTGGCTGGGCTTTTTAGTTCGTTTTTACGTTAGTTCATGTGTGTTTTTAAGTTTTTGTAAAAATTTGAACGAAAGATGGCTGAGTTCATGCAAAAATCGCCGAGTTTGAAAAAAATATGAGACGAACTTCGCCGAACCCGCGGCGATCATGGGCATGTGATTGGGAGCAAACCGAACCCCAGGGACCGAACTAGCGCCGGCTCGTCTCTAGGCCGCTATTTTTCGGCGCCCTGGGGGGCCGAACGGCTGGAGATGCTCTAAGGTTTCTGGTCAAGAAAACTAAGATGCTCAATCTGCGAGCTAAGCTAGCTTTGCCTCTGATTGCAAGCTAGCCATCAGCCAGTAGTTAGCTAGTACTGGGAGTAACTAGTAAGCATGCATGTAATCCAGCTCATTGCTTCCGTATACGGTGCGTGCATTCTTCATCGATTGGTCGATACATGACGTTTACTTCGTATATACAATAACGACTAACTGGCAGACACGGTAAGTAGTGGAGATATAGTCAGTCTTGGCTGCTCACACATACATTGTCCGACCCGACAAACCAGGGAAGCCAGTACAGTACGTACGTAGTGGACGTCCAAATCATATGTCATCATGAGTTGTTTGTCTGCTTCATGCGAAATGTCAATACATGCATTGCATGTGGGGTAGTGCAAATGGCTCGGACACGTAATGCTCCGCTCGTCGGCTCGAGCAGGGGTGACGTGCGGAATGGATCATGGATGATACCCGATTCATCGTCATTCGACTTTTTTCTTTCTTTGCAATGCATGGGATTCGCTCTAGGATTCACCTTGACTGCATTCGCTAACGTACGTTTAATTGAAGGAATAAAATTGTTAGTGTCAGGCTCGCTCGATAATCAGCATTGCTTGTTTGTTTTTGTTGGAGAAGTCATAAAAGTGAGCAAATATATATGCTACAATCATGGGTGACATACTGATGCTCAGGGCCATCTCAGGAGTTCGGGGCCTGGGCAAAATCCAAATTTGAACCCTGAAATTTAATTTTCATATATGAGTGTAATATCATTAGAACATATTTTTGATCAATTATATAACTCAGAGTGTATTCTATTTGTCAGTCCAACTACAACATAATTACAACAAAATCAATAATAAAAACAGGAGGGTTCAATAGATGTGCAGAAGTTTAGCATTTTTAACAAGAAAAAAAATACAAAATTGTATAGGATTTATCTCCATAAATGTACTATCTAAGCAAACATGGGAGCATCTGATAAAAGGGCACTATTAAAAAACAGGGCTTCGGTCCAGGCCAGATAAGCCCATTAATCCAGGTTCAGTCACGAACCGGGACCCATGGGGACTTAGGTCCCGGTTCGTGAGGCCAGGGGGCCGGCCGGGCCTCGTGGGGCATTGGTCCCGGTTCATCTCGCCCCTCTGGTCCCGATTCCAGACACGAACCGGGACCAATGGGCCTCGCCCCTGGCCCACAACCTTTAGTCTCTGTTCGTGGCTGGAATCGGGACCAAATGTGGTTCTTTAGTCCCGGTTCCATCCACGAACCGGGACAATGAGATGCATATATATACCCGTTTGCCCGCTAGCAGAGCAGTGGAGTGCTCTGTTTTTTTGGCCTGCCGTGAGAGCTTTGTGGTGCTCTAGCTCACCTCCTATGCACATGAGGTGTTCGATGAAATGCCCGAGCCACACTTAAGCTTTCTCCTCCCCAAGCTCGTTGTCGAAAGTCCATTTTCCTCTAGATTTGTCTAGGTTCAGCGTTCCGTCCTGTCCCGTCCCCATCCTCACCGCCATCGATCACCCGCGCCGATCTCGTCGCCGGCACCAGCATGGTGAGCCTCTTGATCTTATCTTCTTTATAAAAGAAAAAAGTTCTTACTTGTATGATTTAGATAGATACTTGTGTAATTTTCTTACTTTTATTATTGTTTGTTATTATATAGTGCGATGGTTTTGGTATCCGCCTCCGTCGGCCCTTGTCCTGTCTATGATTCGGATGTGGTATATATTATGTTTTATAACTATTTGGTTCATTTAGTGTTTATGCAAATTATGCCGACCAACGTGACATATTTTTTTTTTATCTAGGAGGTATGTGAACCGGAAATTTCAACCGACCATATTGTCGAGAGGTTAAATTTAGTTGAAGAAGAAAACAATTACTTGAAGGAAAAATTGAAAAAATTGAGGAGGAGAAGATGATATTGGAGTTGCATGTTGCGGATGTCGTCGTCGATGATCACAAGATCAAGATGGATGCAATGCGCTTGAAGATTAGAAAGATTAGAAAATATGCATTCATACTGAGGTTTGGTATCATTATGTCGTTGGATCAATTGTTACCTTAGTTGCAATTATGATCGCATTTGTTGTTGCATTGAAATGTTTTACATAGTTTCAATGTATGTTTTAGTTAGATGCTCTGGAGAGCTATATGTTGTTCAATGAGAACTATGTATGTACTTTGGTTTTAATGATGATGAACTTCTATTAATTTGGTCACTTATCTATTCATGATGTACGCAGATGAACCGGCAATGGATGTACGGTAACAGACGCACCTCCGAGTACATTAAGGGCGTGAATAATTTTCTCGTAGTGGCTGAGGCAAACAAGCAAAATGGTTTTATGTGTTGTACATGTCCTATATGTGAGAATACGAGGTCTTACTCTAACTCGAAAACCCTTCACACCCACCTGCTTTATAAGGGTTTCATGCCACACTATAATGTTTGGACCAAGCACGGAGAAAAATGGGTTATGATGGAAGACATCAAAGAATAAGAGGATGATCACAACTATGTGCCCCCTGAATACGGTGATGCTGCAACGGGGGAAGCTGAAGATCAAGAGGAACAAGAGATGTGCCCGATGATGATCTTCGTCGGGTCATTGTTGATGCAAAGAGACAGTGCGAAAGTGTAAAGGAGAAGCTGAAGTTCGATCGCATGTTAGAGGATCACAAAAAAGGGTTGTACCCCAATTGCGAAGATGGCAACACAAAGCTCGGTACCACACTGGAATTACTGCAGTAGAAGGCAGAGAATGGTGTACCTGACAGAGGATTTGAGAAGCTAATGAAAATATTAAAGAAGAAGCTTCCAAAGGATAACAAATTGCCCGACAGTACATACGCAACAAAGAAGGTTGTATGCCCTCTAGGATTGGAGGTGCAGAAGATACATGCCTTCCCTAATGACTGCATCCTCTACCGTGGTGCGTATGATAATTTGAATGCATTGCCCGGTATGCGGTGCATTGCGGTATAAGATCAGATAAGATGACCCTGGTGATGTTGATGGCGAGCGCCCCGGGAAGAGGGTTCCTGCCAAGGTGATGTGGTATGCTCCTATAATACCATGGTTGAAACGTCTATTCAGAAACAAAGAGCATGCCAAGTTGATGTGATGGCACAGAGAGGACCGTAAGAAAGATGGGAAGTTGAGAGCATCCGCTGACGGGTCGCAGTGGAGAAAAAACGAGAGAAAGTACTGGGAGGACTTTGCAGGTGACACAAGGAACATATGGTTTGGTTTAAGCACGGATGGCATTAATCTTTTTGGGGATCAGAGCAGCAATCACAACACCTGGCCGTGACTCTATGTATCTATAACCTTCCTCCTTGGTTGTGCATGAAGAAGAAGTTCATTATGATGCAAGTTCTCATCTAAGGCCCTAAGCAACCCGGCAACGACATTGATGTGTACCTAAGGCCATTAGTTGAAGAACTTTTATAGTTGTGGAATGGAAACGGTGTACGTGTGTGGGATGAGCACAAACAGCAGGAATTTGACCTACACGCGTTGCTGTTTTGTAACCATCAATGATTGACATGCTCTCAGTAACCTTTTAGGACAAACAAACAAGGGATACCACGCATGCACGCACTGTTTAGATGACACCGAAAGTATATACCTGGACAAATGCAGGAAGAATGTGTACCTGGGGCATCGTCGATTTCTTCTGACCAACCATCAATGTCGAAAGAAAGGCAAGCATTTCAAAGGCAACGCAGATCACCGGAAGAAGCCCGCCGTACGTATCGGTCATCACATACTTGCTATGGTCAATGATTTACAAGTAATCTTTGGAAAGGGTCTCAGCGCACTATTTGTTCTGAATGACGCTGAGGGACGTGCACCCATGTGGAAGAACAAATCTATATTTTGGGACCTACCCTACTGGAAAGAGCTAGAGGTCCGCTCTCTTAAATCAATGTGATGCACGTGACGAAGAATCTTTGCGTGAACCTTCTAGGCTTCTTCGCCGTGTATGGGAAGACAAAAGATACACCGAAGGCACAGAAGGACCAGCAACGTGTGCACGGAAAAGATGGCATGCCTCCAAAGCAGTATGAAGGTCTTGCCAGCTACACTTTTACCAAAGAAGAGAAGGAAATCTTCTTTGAATGCCTGCTCAGTATGAAGATCCCGTCTGGCTTCTCATCGAATATAAAGGGAATAATAAATATGCAAGAGAAAAAGTTCCAGAACCTAAAGTCTCATGACTGCCACATGATTATGACGCAACTGCTTCCAGTTGCACTGAGGGGGCTTCTACCGGAAAACTTTCGATTAGCCATTGTGAAGCTATTTCATTCCTGAATGCAATCCCTCAGAAGGTTATCAATCCAGAAATCCTACCAAGGTTAAGGAGTGATGTGGCGCAATGTCTTGTTAGTTTCGAGCTGGTGTTCCCACCATCCTTCTTCGATATCATGACGCACATCCTAGTTCATCTAGTCGACGAGATTGTCACTCTGCGCCATGTATTTCTACACAATATGTTCCCCTTTGAGAGGTTCATGGGATTCGTAAATAAATATGTCCGTAACCGCACTAGGCAAGAAGGAAGCATCTCCATGGGCCATCAAACAGAGGATGTCATTGGGTTTTGTGTTGACTTCATTCCTGACCTTAAGAAGATTGGTCTCTCTCAATCGTGGTATGAGGGGAGACTGAGTGGAAAAGGCATGCTAGGAGGGGACTCAATAATATGTAGGGACGGGCATTATTGGTCTCAAGCATACTACACAGTTCTACAGAATTCTACCTTGATGACCCCGTATGTCGATGAACACAAGAACATTCTGCGCTCCAAACACCCGGAGCAGTATGACGACTGGATTACATGTGAACACATCAGGACTTTCGGCAGTTGGTTGCAAACACATCTTAGGGGTGACAACACTGTTTTTGATGAGATGTACTCATTGGCTAGGGGACCATTTTCGACTGTATTGACTTACAAAGGGTACGAGATAAATGGGAATACATTTTACACAAACGCCCAAGATCAAAAGAGCACCAACCAAAACAGCGGTGTCTGCTTTGATGCAGAAATCAAGAGGGGAAAGGACAAATATTATGGTTACATAGTGGACATATGGGAACTTGACTATGGACATGATTTTAAGGTCCCTTTGTTTCAGTGCAAATGGGTCAATCTGTCAGGAGGCGGGGTACAGGTAGACCCACAGTACAAAAAGATTAGGAAGCGAATACATCATACGATGAGCCAAAACACCATATAGTTCTTTCATAAAAAAGAGACATCGTGGGATTGGAGGGCAAGACAAATATGTCTGAAGATTATGAAAGGTTTCATGAAATTCCTCCCTTCAAAGTCAAGGCTGACCCAAGCACCCTGTTAAACGATGAAAATTATCCATGGTTACAGCATAATAAGCAAAGGCTTTCTCTCCACAACTATTATGATGATGCCGTTGATCTAGAATATCACTGCAGTTACATGTGAAGAAATGAAATGCCTTTTGTAACATGAAGTGCATCTAGTTTTTGTCGTAACCCTCTCAAGTTTTTAGCACATGCTATGTGGGTGAAATGGTGATACCATGCTAACTTTCAACCTTTTCAGAGTTCATTTGTAGTGCTTTTCAATTTCACGGCCATTTAGCTCAAAAAATCAGTAAATGCATGAAAAATACCAAATGAAGTCAGAAAGGGTTGAAAATTGATGATGTGGCTTTGAATGGTGCATTTTGAACACACAAAAAGTCTAGAGTTCAAATAAGTTTGAAAAATGAAATCCCTTTGTAACAGATGAGTTTTCATCTGAAACCCCGATACTTTGAAAGAGACTGTCCATTTTATACACGAAGTGCATCCAGTTTTTGCTGTAACCCTCTCAACTTTTTAGCACATAATATGTGGGTTAAATGATGATACCATGCCAACTTTCAACCTTTTCAGAGTTCATTTGTAGTGCTTTTCAATTTCAGGGTCATTTAGCTCAAAAAATCAGTAAATGCATGAAAATACCAAATGAAGTCAGAAAGGGTTGAAAATTGATGATGTGGCTTTGAATGGTGCATTTTGAACACACAAAAAGTCTGGAGTTCAAATAAGTTCAAAAAATTGAAATGCCTTTGTAACAAATGAGTTTTCGTCCAAAACCCTGATACTTCAAAAGAGATTGTCCATTTCATACATGAAGTGCATCTAGTTTTTGTCCTAACCCTCTCAACTTTTTAGCACATGCTATGTGGGTGAAATGATGATTACATGCCAATTTTCAACCTTTTCAGAGTTCATTTTTAGTGATTTTCAATTTCAGGGTCTTTTAGCTCAAATAATGAACTAATAGCAAAAAGAATGAACTAATAGCAAAAAGAATGAACTAAAAATAATCAATTAAAACATTCTCTTATGATCAACTAAAACAAAACTATAATATTCTTCAATAGCAAAAAGAATCAACTATAAAGCTTTTATAAAACTCTAATAGCAAAAGGAATCAACTAAAAAGCTTTTATAAACCTCCAATATTTTTGAAACTAAAATTATATGAAATATTTATGCAAATAAAATTATCAAAGTATTTTCTGTTCAAAACATTAATGGCAAAAAGAATTTTCATAAAGAAATTTTTTGTTAGAAACTTTAGTAGCAAACTAAAATAACAAAATCTGTTTTTGATTAAAACAGACATTTAAAATAACCTAAAAATTACCAAATTGGATATAATGATAAAACACAGTAATATTAAATAGCAGGAAAAAGAATCACTAAAATATCTATTTTTGTAATAAAGTTATTCACAAACTAGTGATTCACACAAATTTCAAAGAATTCAAATTTGAAAACTAATGGCACTAATAGAAAGTTTATAATTTTTCCGACCTAAAAGAAAAATGGATCACTAAAAAACTGTAAGTAGAAACAAAAAGGAAATAAAGAAATCAAAAAACAAAACAAAAAAATAGGAAATATTTTTTTAAATGGCGCCTACTGGGCCACCACAGCCTGAATACGACTAGAAACCCAACCAGCTAGTTGGGCCGGGATTCAGGCCCAGAGAAGGCCCAATAGGCCCATAGGCAGATACAGTGTCTTTAGGATCGTAAGCCTGCAATTGAGAGGATCTCGAAGTGGTCTGCGCAGCCGCGCTTATAAACCACTGTCGAAGCCACTCGGCTAGCGAGGTGGGACTAAACATCCAACCGCCACGTGCCAGTTCCAGCACAAGGCCTTTGGTCCCAGTTCGTGGCTCGAACCTGGACTAAAGGGTGCCTTCGGTCCCGGTTGGTGGCACCAACCGGGACCAATGCCTCCCTTTAGTCCCGGTTGGTGCCACCAACTAGGACCAAAGATCTCTGCTTCCCGCCCTTTGGGCTGACGAAAAGTAACCTTTGGTCCCGGTTGGTGGCACGAATCGGGACTAAAGGGGGGCATTGGTCCTGGTTGTTGCCACTACCCAGGATCAATGCTCTGGGTATATAAGGTAGGACTTACCAGTTTTCAATCCCAGTTCATCTTCCCTCCCCGACACAGCGCCAAACAGCACGACGCCGCCAGGCTGCCGGACCGCGCCCTCACCTCGCCGACGCCCTCGCCAACGCGCTCTCCTCCCCGAGCCCTCGTCAACGCCCTTGCCGACGCACCCTCGCCGACGCGCCCTCGCCCTCGTTGTGTGCCGTCCTCGTCGCCGACGCGCTCTCGCGCTCGCCCTCGTCGCACGCCGTCCTTGTCGCCGGCCTCGAGCCCGTCGTCCTTGTCGCGCCCTCGCCCCCCAGCCCACCGTCCTCGTCGCCGATCAAGCCATCGCCATGCACTCCCATAGTGAGCCCCCCTTCCCATGTCCCCCGCTTTCCGTCGCTGCTGCTCCATGGTCGCTGGCCGGCAGCACCGCATGTGCTATGTTTTTTCATGTATATATGTGTGTATATTTTTTTGCGGGCATGTATGTGTGTATATGTGTATATGTTCATGTATATGTTTTTTCACGTATATGTGTATATGTTCATGTATATGTGTGTATATGTTCATGTATGAGATGAGATAGATAGATCAATTTTCATGTGTATATGTTCATGTATGAGATGTATATGTCCGCTTTTGTATACAAACTTTGTTGTTTTTCATATGTACGAAACTGTAGACTGAAAATGAAAACAAACATATAAGAAAAAACAAAGGAAAAAATGAAGAAGGAAAATAAAACCGCCCGGACCAGCCACCACCGCATTTTGTTCGATGATATATGATGATATATGAAAACTTGATGATATTATGATATATGAAAACTTGGTCAATTTTTTCTGTTGTAATTTTGAAGTTGCATATTTCACGATGCAACATTTGATCCAATGTAACTAGATGCAAGAATTTTGATCATATGTCAAAGTTTGATCATATGTCAAAATTTGAATTTTGACATATGCAACATTTGATCATATATCAAAGTTTGATCATATGTCAAAGTTTGAATTTACCCTAGAAGCATCGGACATTCAGGAGAGAACTCTGGTAACTCTTCAACATGAGGGGGGACATCGATCAACCCCCTCTCTCCCGACCAATCCCTAGAAGCGTCGAGGCCACCCCAAACCCTAGAAGCATCGTTGAGGCCACCCTAAACCCTAGAAGCGTCGAGGCCACCCAAATTTACCGAGTTAAAAGAGTGTTGTCGTCGAGGCCACCCCAAACCCTAGAAGCATTGTCGAGGCCACCCCAAACTGTACAAGCGTCGAGGCCACTAATTAATATTCCTTGTTGTGATTAGCTATATAGGTCTATGTTTGCCACTAATATATCCATCTCTCATGTTTGTATATTAATTGCCATGTTGTAATATTTGTAGAATCTATGTATCAACAAAGAAACTTGGAAAAAGAACAGTTGTTGGGGGATATAATCTTCAGTGGAGGTGATGTCTTGTCATTTCTCAACGACACTGATGGACTGGAAGGAGAGGATGAAGCAGGCTCCAGTTATCGAACAATGCAGGAGGAAAACCATGATCATGATGGCTCCGGCGACCGAATGTCGGTGGAAGAAGGAGACCGTGATGATGGCTCCAGTGACCGAATGGAGTCGGGATCAGCAAAGTCCGACGAGGTATATATACTAATTAAGTCTGTGCTGACTAGGTAATTGATACATTAATTGTTTTGGTATGTACATATATTAACTCTTCTTTCTTCTTTTATAGCCCTCTGGATCGAGCCAAACATCGGTGACGAGACGAGGCCCGAAGAAAAGGTTGTGCCCGGATGAAAGGCTGACGATCACAACAATCGCGGACTATGGCCAACCTATTGAACCCAGGCGGACCAATGATGCATTTTCTACTCAGTGCGGAGCTATTGTTAGGGACATCATCCCGGTCAGCATCCAACTATGGAATAAGCCTAAGAAAGAAGAACCTCAAGTTTCTTATGTCTAGAGAGAAAGATGATCTTTGGACCTGACTGAAGGTAAATTTCACCCTACCGCCAGAGGAGGATCCGAATAAGCCAGTCATAGAGCCACTGGTCAAGGCATGTGCTTTTAAGAAGATGGCAGATCTATTCAGAAGGTGGAAGAAAGAGTTGAAATCAACGTTTGTCGACAAAGGGGAGACTCCAGAATTCACCAGCCGATTTGAGAAGATAAGAGATCACTGGCCTGCATTTGTGGCATACAAGTGATCGGACAAGAGTAAGAAAACGTCAGAGATAAACAAGATAAATGGTGCAAAGAAGTTATGTCACCATTGCACGGGGTCAGGCGGCTACCTCAAAGCCCGACCGTTGTGAGACAAAGCTGGGACTGACCTGATTGCTAAAGGGGTCGAACCAGAGACATTAAACTGGCCAGACCGTTCAAGGACTTGGTTCTTCGGGGTTGGGGGAACTTTGGAGCCTGAAACAAGGAAGTGTCGTTGGACGGACGAGCAACTTGCAATACCTATCACGAAGCTTCAGGTAGCAATCAAGGCAGCGCGGGAAGGGACATTCATTCCCGATAGAGAGAATGACGAGCTGAATGAGGCCCTCGAGAATCCAGAGCACCCTGGACAAACACGACTCACGCTAGGCTCCGTTGCGTGGAAGATTGGGTTTCCCGGAAGAGGCAGTTACAAAACCCAGGAGAGAAAGAGGAAACATGAGCTGAGCGATATACAGAAGTTTAATGCAAGAGTACTAAAGCTAGAGGAACAAGTTGAGAGCCAGCGAGCTGGCGACCAACCATCTCTGCGGCACGAAGCTACCCCAGAAGCTACCCCTCCATCTCAGCGGAGAAGCAGCATGGCTTCCAAGGAGCTCATTCAGCAGCCCGACTTCATGATTCCTAGCTACCCCGTGGATGCTATCACGGAGGCTCAACATTGCCAGCTTATGATGAAATGGCAAAACATCACCTTGAAGGCGGCTGTCGGTGTCAAAACCATCAGATCTCGGGTAGGGGGGCCCGAACTGTGCATCTAGGCAGATGGTAACAGGAGACGAGGGACATGATGTTTTTACCCAGGTTCGGGCCCTCTTGATGGAGGTAAAACCCTACGTCCTGCTTGATTAATATTGATGATGTGGGTTACAAGAGTAGGACTACCACGAGATCATGGAGGCTAAACCCTAGAAGCTAGCCTATGGTATGATTGTTGTTCGTCCTATGGACTAAAGCCATCCGGTTTATATAGACACCGGAGAGGGCTAGGGTTACACAGAGTCAGTTACAATGGTAGGAGATCTACATATCCGTATCGCCAAGCTTGCCTTCCACGCCAAGGAAAGTCCCATCCGGACATGGGACGAAGTCTTTAATCTTGTATCTTCATAGTCTTGGAGTCCGGCCGATGATGATAGTTCGGCTATCCGGACACCCCCTAGTCCGGGACTCCCTCAATAGCCCCCGAACCAGGCTTCAATAACGACGAATCCGGCGCGTATGTTGTCTTCGGCGTTTGCAAGGCGGGTTCTTCTTCATGCTCCGTGTGTTTGCCGGATAGTGTCCGGTTGCTTCATAAATGCTGCGCTCCTTGGTTTCCGCGCCCAATAATGGTCTTCTTCCACGCGTCGCGCGAACGCGAAAAGCCAGGGTATTTTTATATTTTACCCCCTAGCTGCGCAAATAAGCTGCCTATAAGAGAGGCGAGGATCCAGATCCAAATCACATCATCCTCCTTCCGCAAGCACTCATCGAGGCGCATCTAACACAAAACCCATTCCAACATGGACAGTCGACGCGGCTCCTCTTCTCGCGCTCCCAGCCCTAAGCCAGGAGATTGGAGGAGATGCTCAGTCCTGCATAGCGAGTTAGTGACGCTCCAAGCAGAGGGATATCTTCCCCCGGCCTTCATGGTTCCGGTTCGAGCCGGACTGGCCACCTACAAAGGTGGGAAGCAGGCGGAGAGCGCCCCCAATCCCTCCAAAGGAGAGCGGGTGTGCTTCGTCTCCTACTTAATAAGGGGATTCGGATTTCCTATACATCCGTTTCTCCGGGGGCTCCTGGAGTTCTACGGACTCCAGCTTCATCACCTTACACCTGCCTCCATTTTGCACATCGCGGGCTTCGTAGCTCTGTGTGAGCTGTTCTTGGGCATTGAGCCCCATTTTGCGCTGTGGAAGAGGCTGTTTTGCCTCGTACCCCGCTCTCACGAGGGGTCGATATATCAAGTGGGCGGGGCCAAAATATGGCGCATCGCCGGGACCGGATACCTGTCCGGGACCCCGAAGAAGGCGTCCGAAGATTGGCCTTCGGAGTGGTTTTATATAAAGGACGCTCCATTGCCGGATCCAGTCCGGATCGTCCTTCCGGAGTTCAGCAACGCTCCCCTGAAGAAACGCCTAAGTTGGCGCCCACGGAGCCATCGACGAGAAGATGATGGTAGCGTCCATTACTTGATGAGCCGGATACGGCTGCTAGCCCATTCCGGACTAACCATGATTGGAGTCATGGCCACATGCATTATGCGCGGGGTGCATCCGCTCCAATATTGGGCCCACCCCATGTGGGACTTCAACGGAGACGACGACGCCACCCGTCACGGCCGCAAGGGACCTGGCTCGGCCGACGATCTGGTGAAGATCCTGTCCGGCTTGTACAAGGGGGAGAAGGAGGACTTCCTCTGCACGAATCCTCTGAACGGATTTTCCATGAACAACCCTCGGAGCTAGGTAAGCGGTCGCATGTATATCTGAACCGTGCCTTTAAAGGAAATTGTCTCATTGTATGATTTTGACATAGGAACTGCGTCGGGATGTGGAGGGTATAAAAAGCCCAGCCCCGCAACCCGAAGACCCAGAAAGGTCCCTTGATCCGGCCTCCAAAGAGGATCCGGACTTAGGGGTGGAACTGATCGACAGGGTGTACCACCAGCTCAGCATAGATAATGCTTTAGTCGCCATTATGGCTGACTACCCCGGTTTGTGTCCGGCTTCCCCGGTGAGTATGATCGAAGTCCTGGCGCTGTTACTTCTTTAATGCTTAGTTCTGACCACCGCGCACCAATGGTGT
The DNA here is from genome assembly GCF_018294505.1 of Triticum aestivum. Lineage (NCBI taxonomy): Eukaryota > Viridiplantae > Streptophyta > Magnoliopsida > Poales > Poaceae > Triticum > Triticum aestivum. Next base: position 88,882,223 of record NC_057801.1, on the reverse strand, counting down.
TCGGCAGGAAGCGCCTTTACGGCAGGAAGTCGAGCCCGCGGCGACCGGCCAACAAGGGTCAGTCCGGCCCAGTAGGCGGAAGAGGAGTGCGACACGAACTGAAACGTCGCTGCATCGGTATGGAGCACCGCTATTTTTTTAAGGGAAAGATTCCCAGGGGGTATATTAATGCTCATAATTTTTCCAGAAAGAGCGCTCGCCGGACAGTGTCCGGAGAGGTTGCCAATCAAGCCTCCGCCAGCCATGCTCCAACGCATGGCCCGGAAGGGGAGGCGAATACAAGGCATGAGTCGGACGCTCCTCCAACGGAGGATGCCGACAGGCTGTCCGCCACCCGATCTGAGGTGGAGAGCGCCATGAATCACAGGCGTCACCGGACAGTTCTTCGTGATGCGTGTTTCTCCCCGGAGGCGTTACATACCTTTGATGCGGGAAACGCGCACCTCCGTGCCGCTCAAGATGGGTTAACCAGAGCCACGGAGTAGTATGTGAAAGACATACGTGTAAGTAAATTTAATAGTTATATATGCCAGTAGCCCCCGAGACTTAAAATAGTTAAAATAACTGATTTAAGGATCAATTTTTATGCAGGATCTTACAGAGAAGAATACCCATCTGTCCCAGGAGCTCCAAGAGTGCAAGGCCCAACTTGAGGCCGCACTGGCCGCCACAGGGGGAGCCACAGAGACCCCCGTTGGTAAGACGTACTTAGAAAAGATAATTAATTAACAAAGTGCAGCGTGAATCTGACAATAATATTGTAGAGGGCGCCGGACTAGATCCGGACAAGCAACAACTACTGCGTCAGCTAAAGGCTGGCGAGAGGGTGCTTATGAAGGTGCAGCAGGAGAGAAGCAAGCTCTAAGATGCCCACACCCAGCTAGGAGAAGAGCTAAAAGGTGTTCGGGCCCAGCTGTCTGGCTCCTTGAAGGAGAATCAGCGACTTCGTCGTGACATTTATAGTAAGTGCTTGAACAAATTCCTTTGAAAAGAAGAATTCGGCGAGGAAGTCGTTTGACAGAAATATGTCTTTAGGTGTGCCCACAGGTCACCCTGCGGAGGAAATGCCTGGGTCAACAGGTGACCAACTTCCCGAGCTGGTGCAATTGTTCGAACATGTGCGACAGGCGATGAGTGGCGTCCTTCAGGCTTTATGGCCATCCGTCTCCCTACCCGAGGGCCTTGGTGAGCTTGCTAAGAAGCTCCAGGGAGCACGGCGACGCCTCCGTTTGTGGAAGATATTGACCTGCCATCAGGGCGCCAGGGAGGCCTGGGCCATGGTGAAGACGCGCTACCCGAAGGCTGACCCAAACCACATGGCCGAGTTCGGACCTGCGGGGCCTGATGGGAAGGAGATCCCTGTGAGCATGATGTATGGCCAAGTAGAACTGGCCGCGAAATATTCCCAACAGGACTGTAAATTAGACAGCCTGTTAGATGGGATTGAGGAGGAGTACAATCAGTCGGTTTGACGATGTAATTTGAAATGACATGTAAAATGCCTTCTTGCCGGATTGTAGATCGTTTGTCTTTGCGGACCGTTTCGCTTCAACCTCGGGACCCAACAGTCCGGAGTGTGTCCGAATACCCCTACGGTTATAAAAGAACCGGGGCATGCATGGAGACAAGGTGTCGGGGTCATAATTGCTTTATCAGACAAGTGCCCAACTAGTTATGTTATATTACATGGTTAGTAAGAAACATCTTCCAGGGAGAATAGTTCCGTTAAGGGTTCCTTTCCCTGGGAGGCATGCCCTAAGGTGCAATGCCGGACTGCGAAAATAGCAGAAAAAGCATCTGGGGGCTTATAAATGAGTAAGTAATAAATCATCTTTCAAGTCACCGACCGAATATTCTCTTAAGAACGCTAGCTTTCGGCTTCACCCAGTCTGAGGTACAGATCCGGCTGACCCGGCAGTAACAATCGCAGAGGTGCTCCCTTTACCTCCTAGCCGAACAATCGGGAACGTAGGGGTAAGCACAGGAGCCAGGCAACCCAGCTTGGCCAAAACTTAAGTCATATCGATGCATGTAATGGTGAATAAAAGGTACATGCGGAAGTATGACACATGTATTGGGTGTGAAGCCCATAGTAATAAGCTTGTGGTAAAGAAGCCCCCAGGTATAGTGAGTGCTAGGAGCACATCAAGTGTGTGCGAACAAAGCGCAAATCAGCCTATAAAAGGTATTGAAAAAAAAGTGGGAAGAAGGAGGGGGACAAGAGACAGTAAAAAAATATAAAAAGGTGGACGGGGGAGTGAGACGAACTCTGAGTCCGGTGTTTAGGCGTAGAATCTTCGGAGACGGGCTGCATTCCATGGGTTCGGCTCAAGTCGGTTGTCAGATGCTTTACGTAGACGGTATGCTCCGCCGGTCAGGACTTGGTCGATGATGAAGGGACCTTCCCACTTGGGCTTAAGTTTGTCCTTTTTCTTGTCCGGCAGGCGTAGAACGAGTTCGCCGACATTGTAAGTTTTGGCCCGTACTTCTCTGCTTTGATATCTTCGAGCCTGCTGCTGATAGAATGCGGAACGAGCCTTTGCCACGTCCCGCTCCTCCTCTAAGGCGTCCAAACTGTCCTGCCGATCCAACTCGGCTTCTCTTTCTTCGTACATGCGCACACGAGGTGAGTCATGAATTATATCGCAAGGCAGAACTGCCTCTGCGCCATACACCATGAAAAATGGTGTGAATCCAGTAGTTCGGTTTGGCGTGGTCCGCAGCCCCCAGAGTACGGAGTCGAGCTCCTCTACCCAGTGCGTGTTAGATTCCTTGAGGGACCGCACTAGTCTGGGTTTGATGCCGCTCATGATTAGACCATTTGCTCGCTCGACTTGACCGTTAGTTTGGGGGTGATAGACTGAAGCGTAATCGAGCTTGATGCCCATGTTTTTGCACCAGAGTTTAACCTCGTCGGCAGTGAAGTTCGTGCCGTTATCAGTGATGATGCTGTGGGGGACGCCAAAACGGTGTACTACCCCGGATAAGAAGTCTATCACCGGTCCGGATTCTGCCGTTTTAACCAGCTTGGCCTCAATCCATTTGGTGAATTTGTCCACCATGACCAATAAGTATTTGTGCTTGTGGGTTCCCCCTTTAAGGGTCCAACCATGTCAAGCCCCCAGACCGCGAACGGCCAGGTAATGGGTATAGTTTTGAGGGCGGTGGGTGGCATGTGGCTCTGATTAGCAAAGAGCTGGCAATCGACGCATCGTTGGACTAAGTCCTGAGCATCTGCCCGGGCTGTCGGCCAATAAAATTCTGTACGGAAGGCCTTGCCTATGAGTGCCCGGGCTGTAGCATGGTGCCCGCCGATCCGGCGTGAATTTCAGCCAGGAGATTCGGCCCCTCCTCTTCGGAGATACACCTTTGAAGGACTCCGGTTGTGCTTTTCTTATAAAGTTCTCCCTCATGGACCTTGTAGGCTTTAGATCGCCGAACTATGCAGCGGGCCTCATTTTGGTCTTCGGGAAGTTCCTGCCGAATTAAGTAGGCTAGGAATGGTTCTGTCCACGGGGCAATTACTGCCGTTATTTCATGGGATGAAGGTGTTATTTCGTTGGCTGAGCCGCCGATTGTGTCAGAATGGTCTGAGTTCGGTGATGCAGCTGGCTCCGGATTGTTATTTCCGGACTCCTCTTCCCATAACACGGATGGCTTGAAGAGCCGTTCTAGGAAGATGTTTGGAGGGACGGCGTCTCGTTTCGCGCCGATGCGTGCTAACACGTCTGCTGCCTGGTTATTATCCCGGGCTACATGGTGGAATTCGAGTCCTTCGAACCGAGCTGACATTTTTAGGACGGCGTTGCGGTAAGCTGCCATTTTTGGATCTTTGGCATCAAAGTCTCCATTTACTTGGGATATTGCGAGGTTTGAATCCCCGCGCACCTCTAGGCGTTGAATGCCCATGGAGATTGCCATCCGGAGGCCATGTAGAAGGGCCTCGTATTCGGCTGCGTTATTGGAGTCCATGTACATTATTTGAAGTACGTATTGGATTGTGTCTCCAGTTGGGGACGTCAGGACGACGCCAGCCCCCAAGCCAGCCAACATTTTGGATCCGTCGAAATGCATGATCCAATTGGAGTATGCGTCGTACTCTTTAGGGAGTTCGGCTTCGGTCCATTCGGCGACGAAGTCGGCCAGAACCTGCGACTTTATAGCTCGCCGTGGTTTATAGGTTATGTCAAATGGTAAGAGCTCAATAGCCCATTTTGCAATCCTGCCCGTTGCGTCGCGATTGTTTATAATATCGTTGAGAGGTACTTTGGAGGCCACCGTTATGGAACACTCTTGAAAGTAGTGTCGCAGCTTCCGGGATGCCATGAACACCACATATGCTATCTTTTGATAATGTGGGTACCGGGACTTGCATGGAGTTAGAACAGCGGATACGTAGTACACTAGTTTTTGAAGAGGGAATCTGTGCCCTTCTGTCTCTCGCTCGACGACGAGTACCGCGCTGACAACTTGATGTGTTGCTGCGATATATAATAACATAGGTTCGCCCAGGTTGGGCGCGGCCAGGACCGGATTTGTTGCCAGTATGGCCTTTATTTCTTCGAGTCCGGCTGTGGCAGCATCCGTCCATTCGAAATGTTCGGTGCGCCGGAGGAGGCGGTAGAGGGGCAGAGCCTTTTCTCCCAAATGGGAGATGAAGCGACTTAAGGCCGCTACGCATCCGGTTAGTTTTTGTATTTGCTTGAGGTCTTTTGGAATATCCAATTGTGACAGAGCTCGGATTTTGGCCGGGTTTGCTTCAATTCCTCTACCGGATACGATGAAGCCCAAGAGCTTTCCGGCTGGTACGCCGAAGACGCATTTTTCCGGATTGAGCTTAATGTCATATGCTCGGAGGTTGTCGAATGTCACCCTCAAGTCTTCTACTAGAGTTTCGACGTGTTTGGTCTTGACGACCACATCGTCTACGTATGCCTCTACTGTTTTGCCTATCTGGGTAGCCAGACATGTTTGAATCATGCGCTGATATGTTGCGCCGGCGTTTTTGAGTCCGAAGGGCATTGTGTTGAAGCAGAATGGCCCATATGGAGTAATGAATGCCGTTGCGGCCTGGTCTTTCTCCGCCATCTTGATTTGATGGTATCCGGAGTATGCGTCGAGGAAGCACAATGAATCGTGCCCTGCGGTAGCATCGATGATTTGGTCGATGCGAGGGAGGGGGAAAGGGTCCTTTGGACAGGCCTTGTTAAGGTCTTTAAAATCGACGCAGAGGCGCCAGGATTTGTCCTTTTTTGGTACCATTACTAGATTGGCTAGCCAGTCCGGATGTTTTATATCTCTGATGAATCCGGCTTCTAAGAGTTTGGCTAGCTCTTCTCCCATTGCCTGTCTTTTGGGTTCGGAAAATCGCCGAAGAGCTTGTTTGACCGGCTTGAATCCTTTTAGGATGTTTAGGCTGTGCTCTGCCAGCCTGCGTGGGATTCCTGGCATGTCTGAAGGGTGCCAGGCAAAAATGTCCCAATTTTCCCGAAGGAATTCTCGTAGTGCGGCTTCGACATCAGGACTTAATTGTGCCCCAATGGAGGCCGTCTTTGTGGGGTCCGTTGGATGGACCTGAAATTTGACTATTTCATCTGCTGGTTTAAAAGAGGTGGACTTGGACCTCTTATCGAGTATCACATCGTCCCTATCCACCGTGGAGCGCAGCGTAGTTAGTTCCTCTGCCGCTAGGGCTTCGGACAATGCCTCTAGGGCCAGTGCGGCTGTCTTATTTTCAGCGCGGAGTGCTGTATCTGGATCACTGGCAAGAGTGATTATCCCACTGGGTCCGGGCATTTTGAGCTTCATGTACCCGTAGTGGGGTATAGCTTGGAAGATTGTGAATGCCTCTCGCCCTAACAAAGCGTGATATCCGCTGCCGAATGGGGCCACTTGGAACGTGACCTCCTCGGACCTGTAATTGTCCGGTGAGCCGAACACTACATCTAGTGTGATTTTTCCTGTGCAGCGTACTTCTCGACTAGGGATTATCCCTCTGAAGGTTGTGCTGCTTCGCTCGATGCGGCTCCAGTCAATATCCATTTTTTGAAGGGTTTCCTCGTAGATGAGGTTTAATCCGCTGCCGCCATCCATGAGTAACTTAGTAAGGCGAAAGCCGTCCACTATCGGACTGAGGACCAATGCGGCTGTTCGGAATTTAGGTTCGTCGCTGGTGTTGAAGGTGATAGCCGTGTTACTCCATGGATTTGCTGTTGCTACTTGGTAGACTTCGGCGAGGCCGCAGATTGTTCGTTTTCGCATGTTATATGATGCGAAGGTCTCGAAGACTGTTAATACCGTACCGGTACTGCTGGGCTGTTTGCCCGGGGCTAGAAAGCCTTCGCCACTTTTGGCCACCTGCCGTAGTATCCAACATGCTCAAAGGCTGTGTGTTGGAGTGACGCCCTCCGTACTGTGGATTTTGCAGGGTCCGTTGAGCCAGGCCTCCAGTACGGTTCCATGCCCTTTAGGGGGTCTTTGCCTTTTGGTTTTTAACCCAGGTGCTTGAGTATGGCGCACCCTTTTTCTTCGGACTAGGGTTGTGGTCAAGGCTGGACTGTCCCAAAACCTAGTTTCGGTGTTCCTGGCACTCTCTACCGCACAGTATTTTTGTACGATAGTCGCCAGGTCGATGAAGCGTGTAACTTCGCGATGACTTATGGCGTTCATGATTCCCTTGTCCGTGCAATTGTTGCAGAAAATTGAAATCGCGCTTTCTTCGCAGCAGTCCTTTATCCTGTTCATAACCAGGAGGAATCTGGCCCAGTAATGATGTACTGTTTCTTCGGGCTCTTGCCGTATTCGAGATAGATCGCTTATTTTTGGGTGGGCAGGTGGAATCAAGTTCGGAACCCCGCCCGATCTGAGGCTCAAAGGCCAAGAAGTTTCCGGATTCGGAAGCTTGACTTGCTGGATGCTTTCCAACGAATCTAGTCCGATGCCTGACTCTAAGTTCAGTATTTGATTAGCGTCCGTCCCTTCGCGGGAATCCGGCTTGGAGGAATCGGGAATCCGGACATAGTTGGTTTTCAACGTAGAAGAATGGTTGCCGCATTGTTCCTCTACCACGACAACGTGGTGGGTGGCCTGAGGAGAGTTAATCTCTCTCAGATCGGGTTTAAGCCCAATCTGATCGTAGTCTGTAGTGACTCCCAGGGCGGCGATGCGATCCAAGAGCTCGTTTATAGAGGAGAGCTCAATCGGATCTAACTGCTCGGTGAATTCCGGGCTGACGTGAAGATCGCTTTTGATGACGTGAGAGGTCATCGTCGGAGCGGTGGCCAAACAGGCGGTCATAAGAAAACCACCTAGCCGGACAGTTTGGCCGGCGGCCAAAGCTCTCTTGACGATGGTGCCGTCTTTAAGGATGAGAGAAGGCATCCTTCCTGATCGCGACGGCACATAGGAACTCTCAATGAAAGCACCAACGTCGGTGTCAAAACCGGCGGATCTCGGGTAGGGGGTCCCGAACTGTGCGTCTAGGCGGATGGTAACAGGAGACGAGGGACACGATGTTTTTACCCAGGTTCGGGCCCTCTTGATGGAGGTAAAACCCTATGTCCTGCTTGATTAATATTGATGATGTGGGTTACAAGAGTAGATCTACCACGAGATCAAGCAGGCTAAACACTAGAAGCTAGCCTATGGTATGATTGTTGTTCGTCCTATGGACTAAAGCCATCCGGTTTATATAGACACCGGAGAGGGCTAGGGTTACACAGAGTCGATTACAATGGTAGGAGATCTACATATCCGTATCGCCAAGCTTGCCTTCCACGCCAAGGAAAGTCCCATCCGGACACGGGACGAAGTCTTCAATCTTGTATCTTCATAGTCTTGGAGTCCGGCCGATGATGATAGTTCGGCTATCCGGACACCCCCTAGTCCGAGACTCCCTCAGCGGTTGTCAGCACTGTTGCACCTCCTCAACCCGACGGAACTTTTCACTGCCGTCCGATTCCACAGGTGTCGGTGTCAAAACCGGCGGATCTCGGGTAGGGGGTCCCGAACTGTGCGTCTAGGCGGATGGTAACAGGAGACAAGGGACACGATGTTTTTACCCAGGTTCGGGCCCTCTCGATGGAGGTAAAACCCTACTCCCGCTTGATTAATATTGATGATATGGGAAGTACACGAGTTGATATACCACAAGATCAGAGAGGCTAAACCCTAGAAGATAGCCTATGTTATGATTGTTGTTCGTCCTACGGACTAAAACTCTCCGGTTTATATAGACATCGGAGAGGGCTAGGGTTACATAGAGTCGGTTACAATGGGAGGAGATCTTCATATCAAATCGCCAAGCTTGCCTTCCACGCCAAGGAAAGTCCTATCCGGACACGGGACGAAGTCTTCAATCTTGTATCTTCATAGTCCGAGAGTCCGGCCAAAGGTCATAGTCCGGCCATCCGGACACCCCCTAATCCGGGACTCCCTCAGTAGCCCCTGAACCAGGCTTTCAATGACGATGATTCCGGCGCACAAATTGTCTTCGGCATTGCAAGGCGGGTTCCTCCTCCAAATTCTCCATAGAAGATGTTGAACGCAAGGATAGTGTCCGGCTCTGCATAATAAGTTCCACATGCCACCGTAGAGAGAATAATATCTGCACAAATCTAATCTGCTGACGTATTCCGCAGCGTGACATCACACCACGGCCATGCCTTTATTCGAATCGTTTACTGTTCCACCTCAGCGTGTTTAGCGAGGCGGTTTCCTTGGCACGTCTTGTCAAAGCAGAGATCGTGTCCCCTTATTCCGGGATTCTCATCAACACGGGCGTGGGTAACCCAACCGCGCCATTAACCGCGGCGCTTGGGAGATAAGCGAGTTTTATGAGGCTGGTGGGGGCTCATAGTCTCGGCCGCCCATATAAGGGGATAAGGATCCACCCTTTCCATTCACGCCTTCTTCCTCCCTTGCTTGTCCATCTGCACACTCGAACTCCAGGGCCCAAGTCCGCACTTCCTCCAATCATGTCCGGAGCAGGAGGTAGATGGATGGCCTCCTCCGTCACAGAGGGACAAATCAAAAAGTTGAGGAAAGTTGGATACTTGTCTGATGACATCGCGCACCGGCTTCCCGAGGAGGGGCAACTCGTCCCCACCCCTAGGCCCCATGAGAGGGTCGTGTTTCTCCCCCATTTCCTCCGCGGACTAGGCTTTCCTCTTCACCCGTTCGTCCGGGGGCTCATGTTCTACTACGGCCTGGACTTCCACGATCTGGCCCCGTACTTCATCCTCAACATTTCGGCGTTCATCGTCGTATGCGAGGCCTTCCTCCGCTTCCAGCCTCACTTTGGCCTATGGCTGAAGATCTTCAGCGTCAAGCGGAAAGTCGTGGGCGGACGTCAAGCGGAGTGCGGAGTCGCCATGGTGGGCAAGATAGCCAACGTCACATGGCTCGAGGGCGCCTTCGTAGAGACCATCAAAGGATGGCAATCAGGGTGGTTCTATATCACCGAGCCGCGTGACCCTGAATGGGCTGCGGCCCCTGAATTTCGATCTGGCATCCCCACTCGGCTCACATCTTGGAAAGAGACGGGCCTGCTGTGGGGTAATCCGGAAGAGGTGACCGGACTCCAAACCTGCATCCGAGACCTGGTGAACAAGAAGGTTAAGCTTGTCAACGTAGTCCAGGTCATGCTCTTCCACCGGATTCTTCCGTGTCAATGACGGGCCTTCACCTTGTGGGAGTTCGACTCGGCCCAGCACCAGACTTTGTCCCGGCTTTTCAACACAAAGCATGAGGACGCTTGGAAGGTGCTATTCAAGAGCTCCGAGGTCTCCCCACCCGTCACTGAGGATCACGGATTCTGCGCCAAGCGCCAAGCCACCGAAGTAAGCTCGCTTTTAGTCTTTCTCGGGACACTTGATTTTCATGGTTTGATTCCATGCAGGATCTAAACTCCTGTTCCTTTGACAGGACCGGAAGAGGACATCCGGGCAGTTTGACTGCCCGGCCCCTTTGCCCGAAGGCCCAGCAGACGCGCACTTGACGAAGCTGCTGGTTCTGGCACCTCACGTGGTGCCAGAGAAGAAGGCCAAGAAGAAGGCCACGGGGACCCGAAAGAGTTCCCGGCGCCTGGTGGTGTCGGATTCATCGCCTGACAACCCCGAAGCACCCTCCGCGTCTGAGGACGAGGAGGAAGAAGAAGAGGAAGAAGAAGCCTCTCCCCCTCCAGCGAGGGGAGGAAAGAAAAGGAAAGCCGCCCCAACTGGGGGGCCGGAGGGTCCAAGAAGGGGAGGACCCTTCTACTAGACTACACCTCCGATGCCGAAGACGGAGGGGAGGAATGGCCATCCAGGGTCAAGCCCCTCGCAAAATCGTAAGTATCCGGATACCAGAATAACTTATGGCGCTCCTCTGATGTATGGTACCTTCTGACGCCGAATTCAATTATGCAGTCCGCCCTGGGCTCAGCTCGGTGATTCGTCGAGCGGCTCCCTGGACTCGTCGGATGTGAATAGCGCTTCACTTCCGACGGCCTCCTCCCCTCTCCCTACAGACGATGCTGAAGTGGAGTCCCAAAAGGGGCTAAACCAGGAGGAGGTGGTCCTGGAGGCACCACAAGGCGACCTCCCGGACTCTAGGCCCAAAGGGGGTAAAACCCCAGAGGGATCTAAGTCCGGCCCTGGGTCGGACACCGCTCCGGAACCAACAACGGTTCCAGAGTCCGGCAGGCGGCGCCTTCGTAAGAAAGGCGTGCCTACGATGCCGGCGGCCTCCGTCCAACCAGAGACGCCGGACAATTTGCTGGAGGTGCCTAACGGCGCCTCCATCGACGAGGAGCATCGCACTGTTATGAGTGCGGTGATTTAGAAGGTTCAGTCCGCCAAGAGCGGACTGACAGAAGCCTGTACCAGCCTGCTAACAGGCTTCGAGGTATGTAAAACATATAAAAATGTTACCGCATAGACAGTAGCCCCTGATGCTCAGTTCGGCGTTCGAAAAGAAAAGCCGAGCTGAGGATCTAAAAAGATATACGCAGGAGTCTAACATAAATTTGTCAATATGGGAATGCAGGCTGCGCTGCTGACCTCTGCCGCACTGACTGCGAAGGTCGATACATTGAAGAAGAGCCTCAAGCGGTCCGAGAACGAGCTCGGCCGTGCCAAGAAGCAGCTCGAGGACAAGGAGGGTATGTAATACCATATGTAAATGTATATAGAAATACCTGGTTGCAAATAATGACAGGACCAACGTGAGTGTTGCAGGGACCACGACCGAGGTGGCGACCCTGAAGGAGGCGGTGTCCTAGGCCGAAAATAGTGCGGCCTTGGAGCGCACCGAGCGAGAGAAACATGAGGCGCGGGTGGCGAAGGTGCGGCTAGAGCTCCAGGCTCTCGTGGAGAAACACGAGAGTTTGGAGCGTGACTCGAAGACTCGAGAGTCCGAGCTCGCCTTGGCTCTTGAGAGTGCCAAAACCGCTAAGGCCGAAACCCAGAAGGCCCTCCAGGAGATCAAGGCAATAAAGAAGATAGCGGCGGGTAAGGCATTCTTTATGCAAAGCAAGCATATAAAAGTGAATTATCTGTTACTTACCCGAATCCGGAGCTCTCCAGGAGCGTTCCCCGATCTGCCCAGTAGTGTGTCTGATGCTGCCGCGTTCTACCGCGCCGAGGAGGGGAGCTTGACGGAAAAGGTGTTCTGGTCTCAATATGCTGAGGCCGGACATCCGGTGCCCCTGAGCGACCAGCTGAAGCAGCTGGTCGAGCTCCACAAGGTGGCCGAATAGGCCATGAAGGGCCTCATAGTTCGGCTGTGGCCTGAAGAAGCCATGCCTGGGAGCTACTTCGGTCTGGTGCGGCGGCTGGTGGACACTTGTCCTTGGATTGAAGTCATCAAGCGCTCCGTCTGTATTGAAGGTGCCCGTCGAGCCCTTGCCCGTGCTAAAGTGCACTGGGGGAAGATGGACGCCGAGAAGCTTGTGACAGATCCGCCACCGCCGGGCAAGGAGTATAGCAAGCCCGAGATGTATTATGAGGGCGTCCTGAAGGGTGCCCGCATTATAGCGGGTGAATGCTCCAAAGATGTAATTTTTGAGTAGACTCGCATCTGTTATCATGTACGCTAAAAACTTTGTTCATATGTGCTAAGCAACGCTTGTTATTTTAAAATATCACCTTCTGTGCGGCCGTTTATTAAATCTGAGAGATGCAAGTCGTCGGCTTCTGCCCCCATGCCACGAGTGCTGGGGTGTTCGGGATAAACCTCAGCGCTCTTGTTCCCATTCTTGGGTCCATCTAGGGAGGCGCTCAGCACAACGAACAAGGCCATCGGGCTTATAGTTCTTTATCACTCTCACTTAGCCATAGAATTCTATAATTTTAAATTTCGGCGAAGCCCCTAGTATTCGGAAGACCGAGTTTGGGGTGCTATCCACGCCTGGGCCAGATAAATCCGGCTCCTCGCTTGAAGCGGCATAAGTCTTTAGGGACTCGAAAAACCTCGCGAATAGCGACCGGTCTCTCGCATTATCATGACGGTCAGTTTTAGCTTTCTCAACTGAGGTGTTAACCCAGCTCAACTGGGGCACAATCGCAGTAGTTCTCCCAGCGCTACCTTAGCCAACATTGCGGAACATAAGGTACCAAAACATGGGAGCCGGGCAAACCCAACTATTGACCCAAGACATGATTCGGAGCCAATGCATATAGTGCTATAAGTTCGGGGTGCCGCACTCAGGAGAGTGTTCGGTCTTCTCACACCATGTTATGGGGTGCTGAAGCCCCTGGTGTATTGGCCGTACCAGTGTACGGTTGCAAAATGTCATGACTGAACATATTTGTATAAAAATAGATGAATACAATAATAGATAAGAGCTATATATTGTTTATTAAAGGGGGCTGCTATGAAAGCAGAATGATACAAATAGTGCGGTAAGCAAGGGGTGGGATTATTTGACATATCCCCCTCCAGGGGCAAGCTGTCAGACTTTTAAGTAAAACGGGTATTTAGCTCGTTATAGAGACCACCTGGACATTTGACGTGGCTTGTGCTCTCCCTGGCTGTTGCATCGTGTGTTCGGCGAGTGTGTTGCCGGATAGGCCTTCCGGATAGTTGGGTCCTGAAAGTAATAAAAAAGAAAACGGCAGAATAGGGAGCCCCTAGTGCGGTTAAGCCGCATTCTGGGAGTGCCGTAGTTGTGCCCCTCCCCTTATGCCCATGGTATTTGCAAAGCGTAGTTATGTACGCGTGGTACCGCTATCGCCATCTGGCGAGGGTTGGGATTGGGGCCGCACTGCTATGCTTGCTCGGAGCGTGCCAGCCGGTTTTGTTGTAGGTTACTTCGGGCGCGCTTGACGTTGTCCGGACGCTTAACACCCGGATTGGGGAATTGCCTTGATAGGCTACTTTGAACTTCCGCCGCCAGGGCCGCCGTGTGCTCCTCCGTTCGGAGGGAGCATTCGGTGTTTCCATTTACCGTAATGACTCCGCGAGGGCCTGGCATATTGAGCTTGAGATATGCGTAGTGCGGCACCACATTGAATTTTGCGAATGCGGTTCGTGCGAGCAGGGCATGATAGCCACTGCGGAATGGGACTATGTCGAAGATTAACTCTTCGCTTCGGAAATTATCCGGGGATCCGAAGACCACTTCGAGTGTAACCGAGCCTGTACAGCTGGCTTCTACACCTGGTATGACTCCTTTAAAGGTTGTCTTTGTGGGTTTAATCCTTGAGGGATCTATACCCATTTTCCGCACTATATCCTAATAAAGCAGGTTCAGGCTGCTGCCGCCGTCCATGAGGACTCTAGTGAGGTAAAATCCATCAATGATTGGGTCTAGGACCAATGCGGCGAATCCGCCGTGATGGATGCTAGTGGGGTGGTCCCTTCGATCAAAAGTAATCGGGCAGGAGGACCATGGGTTGAACTTTGGGGTGACCGGCTCCAACGCATAGACGTCCTTGAAAGCACGCTTCCGCTCCCTTTTGGGGACATGGGTTGCGTATATCATGTTCACCGTCCACACTTGCGGGGAGAAACCCTTCTGTCCTCTGTTGTTCGGCGGCCAGGGCCCCTCCTCGTCATCTCTATGCATCCCCTTGTCTCTGATTTCGGCACTTAACTTGCCTGCCTGCTTCAACACCCAACAATCCCTATTGGTGTGGTTGGCTGGTTGTTTGGGGGTGCCGTGTATCTGGCACGAGCGATCGAGTATCTGGTCTAAACTGGATGGGCCCGGGGGGTTTCTTTTGAATGGCTTCTTCCGCTGACCGGGTTTAGAGCCTCTGAATCCGGCATTAACTGCCGTATCCTCAGTGTTGTCGCTGTTAATGCGGCGCTTGTGCTTGTTGCAACGTGACCTGCCGTTGTTGTCCTTGGTATCCGAATTGCCAGGGCTCTTGGTTATGTTATTGTTACGAGCTAGCCAGCTGTCTTCTCCCGCACAAAAGCGGGTCATGAGTGTCGTGAGGGCTGCCATAGATTTCGGATTTTCCTGTCCTAGGTGCCGGGCAAGCCATTCATCTCGGATGTTGTGCCTGAAGGCTGCAAGGGCCTCGGCGTCCGGACAGTCGACTATTTGATTTTTCTTGGTTAGGAACCATGTCCAGAATTGTTTGGACAATTCCTTTGGCTGCTGGATTATGTGGCTTAGGTCATCGGCGTCTGGTGGCCGCACATAAATGCCCTGGAAGTTGTCAAGGAACGCGGATTCCAGGTCCTCCCAGCAACTAATTGACTCTGCTGGCAGGCTGTTAAGCCAATGCCGAGCTGGTCCTTTAAGCTTGAGCGGGAGGTATTTGATGGCGTGTAGATCATCACCACGGGCCATGTGGATATGAAGGAGATAATACTCGATCCATACCGCGGGATCTATTGTGCCATCGTATGATTCGATGTTTATGGGTTTAAAACCCTCAGGGATTTGATGATCCATTACTTCGTCTGTGAAGCATAGTGGGTGTGCGGCGCCCCTGTACTGGGCTATATCGCGATGCAGCTCGGATGAGCTTTGTCTTTTGTGTTTGGCCTGGCCGTATTTATCATATCCAGCATGACGGTTATCGTCACGTGACGTGGGGCGCCCACGCGATCCGTAGATCGATCTTGTTTGCCTTGCCTTATTCTCCAATATGTCTCGCAGGTCTGTTGCGTCTCCCCGCGCTCTGGTATTTTTTGAGTGGTGCCGGGGTGCGGCTTGGGTCGAGGGTCAGAAGGCCTCTCTATTGCGGCTACGGGGTGGCCGATCGGGCGCATCGTACGCTGGTGATGTAGGTTTAGTTGCTTCCTCCTCAAGTTGGGGTAGCAGCCCGCGCTTTGGGTAGCTCTTGGAGGGGCGTTCGAATTTATACTCTTCGGCCGCCAAGACTTCGGTCCATCTATCGGCTAGCAAGTCTTGGTCAGCTCTAAGCTGCTGCCGGTTTTTCTTGAGGCTGCTTGCCGTGGCCATAAGCCCGCGTTTGAAACGCTCTTGTTCAACGGGATCCTCTGGCACGACGAATTCGTCATCGTTGAGGCTTGCCTCGTCTTTGGAGGGAGGCATATAATTGCCATCCTTGACCTCCCTGTCCGCAGCTCTCTCATGAGGGAGGGCTCCTTCTTTCTCCTGCGTTGAATCCTGCTGGAGGGGGTTGACTTCGGCACTGTCCGGCGTGTTGTTATCTCCGGTGCCGGACTCGCCGTTTTTGCTTTGGCGGGATTTAGAGCGGCGCCGCTGACGTCGGCGCTTGGGTTGCTTCTTGGAGGGTTCGTCCTCCGTTTTTTCACCGCCATCCCCTGCTTTGGGGGTGTCCACCATGTATATGTCATATGACAAGGTGGCTTTCCAGTGCCCTATAGGTGCTGGTTCTTGGTCGTCTCCTTCATCGGCGTCCATACCGTCGATGTCTTCGGAGTCGAAGTCGAGCATGTCGGTTAAATCGTCGACAGTGGCTACAAAGTGGGTGGTGGGTGGGTTTTGAATTTCTTCGTCGTCCGCATCCCAACCATGCTGACCATAGTCCGGCCAGGGCTCTCCTGACAAAGAGAGATACTTTAGTGAATTCAGGACATCGCCAAAGGGCGAGTGCTGAAAGAGGTCCGCGACGGTGAACTCCATGATCGGAGCCCAATCGGGTTCGATCGGAAGGGGTACGGGAGATTCGGCGTTCGGAACGGAGTCCGGCACCCTGGAGTCATAGGCCTCGCAAAGTACTAGGCTGGTGTTCGGCTCTGTCGCCGTAGAGATTGCGGCTCCTGGGGCGGTGTCCAACCATCCGTCCCCAACTGGTGTAGTCGGCTTCGAGCTAATGGTCGGAGGGGGCACCTGAGCGACGCTCTGGGCGTTATCCGGCGGCAGAGCTAAATCATGCCCATCGTGACAGTGCGGCGTGCTTGGCCGTGGCTCGAATCCGTCGAAGATCAAGTCCCCGCGGATGTCGGCCATGTAGTTCAAACTTCCAAACCTGACCTAATGGCCAGGGGCATAGCTTTTGATCTGCTCCAGATGGCCAAGTGAATTGGCCCGCAGTGCGAAGCCGCCGAATACGAAGATCTGTCCGGGGAGAAAAGTCTCACCCTGGACCGCGTTGTGGTTGATGATCGAAGAAGCCATCGGGCCTTAAGGTGACGACACAGAGGAACTCTCAACGAAAGCACCAATGTCGGTGTCAAAACCGGCGGATCTCGGGTAGGGGGTCCCGAACTGTGCGTCTAGGCAGATGGTAACAGGAGACAAGGGACACGATGTTTTTACCCAGGTTCGGGCCCTCTCGATGGAGGTAAAACCCTACTCCTGCTTGATTAATATTGATGATATGGGAAGCACAAGAGTTGATCTACCACGAGATTAGAGAGGCTAAACCCTAGAAGCTAGCCTATGGTATGATTGTTGTTCGTCCTACGGACTAAAACTCTTCGGTTTATATAGACACCGTAGAGGGTTAGGGTTACATAGAGTCGGTTACAATGGGAGAAGATCTTCATATCAAATCGCCAAGCTTGCCTTCCACGCCAAGGAAAGTACTATCCGGACACGGGACGAAGTCTTCAATCTTGTATCTTCATAGTCCGGAAGTCCGACCAAAGGTCATAGTCCGGCCATCCGGACACCCCCTAATCCGGGACTCCCTCAACAAGGCTATGCTACTTTCATGGCAGATGAAGTAATGGAGGGATTTGAGGAGCTCGAGCTTGACCACCCTATAGGTGAAGGGGAGATTCATCTGGGTCTTGCTCTGAAGACTCCATGTCTATGGCGAAAGGAGTACATCAAGCTTCCAAACTGGACACCTCCGCCTCCTCCTCCTCCTCCGGTGAGTCAGCGCACTCTGCCTCCTCCTCCGCCTCCTCCTCTGGCGAGTGATCAGGGCACTCCGCCTCCTCATCCGGCTCCTTCGGCACGTGACGGCACTCCAGCTCCTTCTTCGCCTCCTCCGGCGAGCACTTCACCTCCTCCGGCGCATGAGGGAACTACGGCTCCTCCTCGGCCTCCTCCAACACGTCGGAGCACTGCACCTCCTCCGACGTGTCAGCGGACTCCGCCGCGTGAGCAACGGCAAAAGAGAGAGGACCCCGCTCCAGCGGCTAGCAGTATAAGCAGAGGAGGGAAGCAATTCAAATACAATCCATCTCTCAAGGCTCCGGAAAAGTTACCATATGACAGGACCAACAAGGAAAATGAGGACATCAGTCGTGCCCAAGTGAGGGACTTTTTTGCACGGAAACCTCCACCTCCGAAGGAAATGATAGATCCAGTGAAAGTGATTATCGATGCCCTGAAGCGACCACCATCGCCTCCACCAGATTCCAACTATGTGCACACTATTAAAAAGGCATATAAGGAAGCGGAGCGGTCGGGAAGTACTTGCAGTGATGCAAGGTTAGCAGAACGAAGAAGTGGGAAAAATTTCCCCAGCTCGGCGAACAGGCGAATCAAACGTACCCCCCGCTCAAGGTGTCTAGCGAAATCGTCGCTAATCATCTGGGGATGGTGCCCGGCACCAATCCTGCTGATTACCTGACCGATGATATAGAGTTTGAAACAATGGACGTGGACGAATTCAGATTCCAGTACGGGCAGCCTCTTGTCAAACCTGATCATCCTCCTCCTCTAACAACGATGATGGGAAGACTCCATGAATGGTACATGGAAAGATGCCGCCAGTCTGGGAAGCATACTTTGACGATGAGAATTAAAGAGGAGAACGACCTCGTTGGAATGGATATTTTGAATGTTGAATTTGATGAGTTATTCCAGTTATACAATCAAAAGGCCCTCGACAAAACACTCATGACTTGCTACTGTCTATAAGTACTACTTCTGTAATAATTAAGTCTCTATATAACTAAGCTCTTTCATTGCATGTATTTATGATTATCCTCACTATATTATGCAGGTTGAAGATTGTCCAATGCAGAAAAACAGATATCTATGACATCGGGTTCATTAACCCAAATTTCATACATGAATGGACAGTCAAACACAATGTCACAGAAACCAAGGACAACTTGCCACAATCATTGCTTAAAAATTAAAACAAAGATAAAATACTCTTTCCTTACAATTTCAAGTGAGTGTTACTATCTTGTGCATATCCGGTTTCCCTTACTCGAGGTTAATTATAGTAATACAATTGATGAGTTATGCATGTGTGCGCAGATTCCACTTTATCTTGCTAGAGATTAAGCTTGAAGCTGGAATAGTAAATGTCTTAGACTCGAGAAGAAAAGATCCCCAGGAGTATGCGGACATGACTGATATGCTCCAAAGTAAGTTCAATCAAACATTATCGCACCATATCAGCAACTTTGTTCATTCCCTGATATCAAGTAATTATTCTGTTTGTCTGGCAGGGTTTGGAAAGACTTCACCGTAATTACGCCGAGACTGCCAACGGAGATGCAATTTAAACACCCGAAAGTAAGTACTACTAGCTAGTTTCGTGCATATCCCATTGATTCTAGCTATTTTCATCAATACCATTTAACATGCTTGATTATCAGTTTGATTGAACTCTGTTTCTCGTAAAGTGCTTGTGGCAGGAAGACGGGAATGATTTTTCTGGATACTACGTTTGCGCGTTCATCTACAACTCGACGACCTCTAAGCGGGGCTACTCTGAAAAACAATATGATGTACGTAAACAAAAGAATTCACAATTTTATTTTATTTCCATCATTTGTGTTGAGTTTCATTCATATATTTGTATTGACCCACTTCTTTAAATTAGATGTGGCAGATGCGGGATAAACTCCTACAACATGATCACATACGAGCTATTAAAGAGGAATTGGCGGGATTCTTTCTTGACCACGTCATAAATAAAGCCAGAGAATACCATGTGGAAGTTGAAATAGACCTTAGATGATAGAGTTTGTAAGCGATCTTATATTGTATATATGTAGCTAGTAACGTCGGATAGATATACGAAAACTTGTTGTTCGGCCAATCTCTCGGAGAAACAGAGGTCACTTCTCTCTGTATATGTTCATGATGATCTTGTGTACTTAATGGTTCCTTCATTTGCTTACTACCTAGCGTGTCGAGTTCTCTCTATATGTATAGTAGCTAGCGTCGACCAAGCACGGAGATAAAGAGAGGTCACTTCTCTCTATTAGGTAGCTAACACAATATATGAAACCCCTAAATTAACCCTCCAAAACCCCCAACCCCCCTCCTTTTCAAAAAAAAAAAACAAAAACCCCAGCTCCTGCCATATGCTGACACGTGGATGCCGTTTGGTCCCGATTGGTATTACCAACCGAGACTAAAGATCATCCTACCCGGGCGCCCCGCAACGGCCACGTGGAGCCCTTTCTGTCCCGGTTCGTAAGCGAACCGGGACTAAATGTTTCGGGCTTTAGTCCCGACCCTTTAGTCCCGGTTCCAGAACCGGGGCTAATGGGGCTCTGGAACCGGGACAAATGGCACATTTTCTACTAGTGGAGGAGCAATATGTGTAGAAGACATCATAAATGATGGTGATGACCGATGATGACATAGTCCCAACACCAATGGGAGGGCCAACCTCACAAATCGGAGTCTCCTAGAAGATCTGTACAGGCAAGCCATCTACACCTCTGTGTTTGTCAAACCGGGCTTGCACCTACTAGCAAACCGACCCGGGCCCATGTAACCTTAACACATGACCATGACCACGTAACCTTAAGTTCACACGCTAGAAAACTGTAGCAAGATAGATCTAGGGTATCACACCTGATGATTTCACACCTAATCCTTCATCTTTCTCTCATACGAGAAATCCAATCTACTCAAGCGGGAGTAGGGTGTTACCTCTCTATGAGAGCTCGGACCTGGGTAAATCACTATATCTTGTGTGCACCCATCTTGATTGGTTGCTCACACCCTACCCCTATATAATTTATTGCCGGGTCAATACACTAACAAATGCCGTTGGTGAGCACAGCATCGTCATGCTCCCACATAGGCGGTCCACTTGCCTACCCGGTCAGGGGACACTCTCTACGCCACCTGCTCGCAAGATCGCGGCATGTAGGCTACAGAAGTGTCGCATGCCTCCACAAATGCATTGGTGCTGCCGACTACTGCTAGGATTTATTCCATCCATCCCATAAAGTAAGACGTTTTTGCAAGGGGTGGAGGGAGTATGTTTCCACGTGAACCTTTTCCCTTTGGATTTGAGCGTAGAGTCATTCGAGTTCATGCATCAGTACTAGAGAGAAACCGGTTGAGCCATGAAGCCGGCTAGGCTTTGAATCCCAGCACCATACCAGATGGTTGAGTGGTGAAGCCTGCTACTGCGTGATGATGATTCGGGAAATGGTAGCAACACAATGCGGCTTCAGTTATGTGGCATTCCTTGGGTGGCGGTGGTCGATTTTAGTGGTGAAAATGTGGTCTGACTTGCTTGGCAATGACGTTATTCAAGTGCTGTTCCCTTGTTGAAGGCATTTGCCTAGAGTTTGCAATTTCTTCGTGGGTGAAACCCCATGATTTGACCTCGGTGGTTGGCTCTAGTGAGGATGACGCATGACATTTGTCCCTTTCTCAAGGCCTCGTTCTTGGAGCACCTCTCGGGTTACCACCGGTAGTGGTTTATTTTCATGTCTGGTGCAGTTGTTTCATCCTTTTCTTTTTATAATAATTTGGATTTGTGGATCCCTAATATTTTGACTAGCTCATGATATTGATGGGATGTAGAGGCCAGATGTAAATAATATCCTCTTGATATTAGCATGTTTTTCATGTTCAATGGGATCGCCGAGATCGACAATGACACGTTCATCTCAAAGACGTACACCAACATCTGGTGGCCTCATGACATTATTGGCTTATTCAATGTTTCGCTAGTGCATGTGGCCTGATTGATGAGGGCAACTCCAATGCGGGTCACCAAATCTCCCCTAAATATCCAAATCTGATGGTCCAAATACGTTTTGTCATCCAATGTTACTCACCAAATGTGTTTGGACAGTGGACTAGGCGATATGGACATCTGAATTTGCTCAAATTGACACCAAATCTACGGGAGGTTTGAGGTAGTCTGGACGTTTGTTTGGACTAGTATTAGTTGGACTGCAACCCCACAACCCACATATTCCACTCATCTCTTTTTTCTTTGTCTGCTTGGCCCACTGTCAATCATAGGGCACTGTTTGAATTTAGTGGCTACAGTTGGATGACCTTCGTCTGCAGCTGTCTGCACAATGTTTGGATGTGGTCGTGGACATTTAGGCCAACTCCACCGCGCGACCCCAAACGGACGTCCATTTTGCCTGGATCCTGCCCGTTTGGGTAGGGCGATGGTGTCGTGTTCGGGCCTGTCCTGGGATGCGGTGGCCGTGCGCCCAGAGCACGGCCGCATCCTTTTACCCCATCCCGTCCGCCAGGGCCTAGAAATGCCGATATTTTTATCAAAACAAGTTTGCAAATCCAAATATTAATTGTATGAAAATGAAAATAGTTTTACAACCCAATCGAATTGTCCCTAATAAAAATAGTTCTACAACCAAATCGAAATTGTCTTGAATGAACATAAAATGAACCAATACATCTATTGGTTGCCAATATGATCCCACACGTGCTCAACCAAGTCATTTTGAAGATCAAAATGAGTGTGCCAATCATGCAGCCATGATGGAAGTGGACAAACTGATGAAACGTGGCCGGTTCTTGGTGCAGGGACTCAACATTGTCACCTTGAAAATCGAATCCTTGGTCGAAGATACTGTCATCACACTCGTCCTCGATGATCATGTTGTGCATGATTGAAAGTGCGACTACCCCTAGGTGGTTTTTGTAATTCATAACAACATATAGCTCATTGAGCTAATGCTATTCCAAGACAAATATTCCAGGAAAGCTCAATGAATGGCATGGCATGGATGATGAAAGTGGATCCCTCAAAATATCAAGTACAAAGGATTGGCTCAAGCTCAAAAGCTCAAGACTCTACATTTTATATTTTAGTGATCCAAGATCACATTGAGTCTATAGGAAAAACCAATACTATCAAGGAGGGATGTGGTGTTGCTTAATGAGCCTCTTGCTTCATGTGCTTAGTGATATGCTCCAAATACCCTCAACTACTTTCTCACATCCTCATATGACCTAAAACTAAAGTCAAAATTGGTCATACCGATTCTTTCTATCTGGCACCACCGAGTTCAAATGTCATAGCCACTGCCACAAACCCGAGGAAAATCGGTCTCACCGATAGGGATCTCGGTCTCACCGAGATGGGATTGTAATCTCTCTATTTCCCTTCGTAACGTTTCGGTCTAACCGAAGTGAGCGATCGGTCCCACCGAGATTGCAATGTGAACTCTGTATTTCTCTTTCGTAACATTTCGGTCTCACCGAAAAGAGTGAATCGGTCCTAAAGAGTTTACCTGACCAACTCTCTGGTTAACTAATTACCAAAATCGGTCTCACCGAGTTTGTGTAATCGGTCTCACCGAGATTACGTTATGCCCTAACCCTAACCATATCGGTCCTACCAAGTTGCATTTCGGTCCCACCAAAAATCCTAACGGTCACTAGGTTTACTAAATCGGTCCAACCGAGTTTGATGATTCGGTCCCACCGAGATTGGTAAATTGTGTGTAACGGTTAGATTTTGTGTGGAGGCTATATATACCCCTCCACCTCCTCTTCATTCGATGAGAGAGCCATCAGAACAAACCTACACTTCCAACTTACCAGTTCTGAGAGAGAACCACCTACTCATGTGTTGAGGTCAAAATATTCCATTCCTACCATATGAATCTTGATCTCTAGCCTTCCCCAAGTTGCTTTCCACTCAAATCTTCTTTCCACCAGATCCAAATCCTATGAGAGAGAGTTGAGTGTTGGGGAGACTATCATTTGAAGCACAAGAGCAAGGAGTTCATCATCAACGCACCATTTGTTACTTCTTGGAGAGTGGTGTCTCCTAGATTGGCTAGGTGTCACTTGGGAGCCTCCGACAAGATTGTGGAGTTGAACCGAGGAGTTTGTAAGGGCAAGGAGATCGTCTACTTCATGAAGATCTACCGCTAGTGAGGCAAGTCCTTCGTGGGCGACGACCATGGTGGGATAGACAAGGTAGCTTCTTCGTGGACCCTTCATGGGTGGATCCCTCCATGGAGTCGCGCAACCGTTACCATTCGTGGGTTGAATTCTCCATCAACGTGGATGTACGATAGCACCACCTATCGGAACCACGCCAAAAACATTCGTGTCTCCAATTATGTTTGAATTCTCCAAACCCTTCCCTTTACATTCTCGCAAGTTGCATGCTTTAATTTCCGCTGCTTATACACTCTTTGCATGCTTGCTTGAATTGTGTGATGATTGCTTGACTTGTCAAAGATTGCTAAAATCTGCCAAACTCTAAAATTGGGAAAAGGCTAAGTTTTTAATTGGTCAAGTAGTCTAATCACCCCCCCTCTAGATATACTTCAATGTCCTACAAGTGGTATCAGAGTTGTGGTCTCCATTTGCTTTGATTTCCATAGCTTTTGGTGGTCATAGCCTTGGTTTCACAACCTAGGAGAGTATGGCGTCTAGCGAGGGAAATTATCACTGTAGAGGTCCTTACTTTGATGGCACTAATTTTGCTAGTTGGAAGCATAAGATGAAAATGCATATTCTCGGACATAACCCCGCCGTTTGGGCTATTGTTTGTATTGGCTTGCAAGGTGAATTCTTTGATGGGAGGGAAGCGAACCGTGAAGTTAGTGCGGAAGAATTGAAGATGCTGCAGTACAATGCTCAAGCTTGCGATATCCTCTTCGACGGTTTATGCCCTGAAGAATTCAACAAAATCAGCTGTCTTGAGAATGCAAAATAAATTTGGGATACTTTGATTGATATGCATGAAGGTACCGACTCCGTCAAGGAATCCAAGTTGGATGTGCTCCAAAGTCTGCTTGACAAGTTCAAAATGAAGGATGGTGAAGGTGTCGCTGAAATGTACTCTAGGCTTGCTCTTATCACAAATGACATTGCTGGCTTAGGGAGTGAAGAGATGACTGATAGATTCATCATCAAGAAAATCCTGAGAGCATTGGATGGAAAGTATGATACCGTGTGCACATTGATTCAAATGATGCCCAATTACAAGAATCTCAAGCCAGTAGAAGTCATTGGTAGAATTGTTGCTCATGAGATGTCACTCAAGGATAAAGAGGAACTTCACAACAAGTCAAGTGGTGCTTACAATGCCTCATGTGAAGCTCCTATATCATCAAGTGATAAACAGACCTTCAATGAAGAATTGAGCTTAATGGTGAAGAATTTCAACAAATTCTACAAGAGTAGAAGCAAAGAAAGAAGCTCTAAGTCAAGGTCCTACAATGACAAAAGATCTTCCAGTCGAGAGCGCAACTGATACAATTGTGGGAGACCTGGACACTATTCCAATGAGTGTACGGCACCCTACAAAAGAAGAGAAGATTCTCCCAAAAGAAGAAGTAGAAGAGAAGAATCACCACCAAGAGAGAGGAGGAGTAGAGATGATCGTTATGAATGAAGAACCTCACGGAGAAGCAAGGATTCGGAAAGGAAGGAGAGGTCATCAAAGAGCTACACAAAACGAAGACATCAAGCTCATGTTGGTGAATGGGTATCCAGTTCCAACTCTGAACATCACTTCGAGAGAAGCTATCACTCCGACTCCGAACATACTCAAGATGAAGGTGTTGCCGGTCTAGCACTTGTGTCAACCAACTCCTACGACATATTTGAATCACCAAATGAAGGAATTGGAAGATGCTTCATGGCCAAAGGTCCTAAGGTAACTCATCCCGAGTATGTTGATTTTAATAGTGATGAAGATGACTTGTTAGGTGATGATGCTTTACTTATTGACAACTCTAGTGATGAATACTATGATGAAACATCAATTAATCATGCTAATCAAGAGAAAACGGATGACAATGATAAGGAGAAAATTGAGCATCTAACTAAAGAACTAAACACTCTTAACGTAGCTCATGAAACTATCATCGAAGATCATCGAGAACTTTTAAGGGATCATGAGAAGATATGCTTTGAAAAGCTCAATCTTGAGCAAGAGCATGAGTTCTTAAAAGCAATCAATGATGATCTCCGTAAGAAAAGTTCTTCTTATATTGCCAAGCGTTTACTCTTATCTACTTACATGCCTCAAGTCAAGTCTAGTAATTGGAACAAGAAAGATTCTTCCTCTAGTAGTAACAATAACAATGCTAAATCCAATATTGTTGCTTCTAGTAGTTCTCTTGAGTCCACTAACGATTCTCTTAGCCAAGTTACACTTGAGCAAGAAAATAGCTTATTGAAGGGAATTATAGAGAAAGGTGTATACAAGAGCCTTGTCAGGAGTAAGCAATTCGAGGAAATTGTACGCAAGCAAGGAAGGCACCGGAAGAATCAAGGTGTTGGTTTTGAATGAAAGTTCAACGCCAATGGAGTTGAGTGGGAAGAAGATCAATACCCCAAGACGAAGTTTGTTCCTCAACAAGAGAAGTATGATCCTACTTCCTTCAAGGGAACACAAGCACAAGATGATCTTCCACCACAAGACCACAAGAACAAAGGGAAGGACAAGCTTCAAGAGGAGATTGATGCATTTGAAGAAGCACCTAAGGCCTTGGTCAAGTGGGTTCCCAAGACTACGTCAAGTTCTACTTCATCAAGCACAACTACTACACCAAGGATTCCCATCAAGATGATGTGGATCCCTAAGAGGAAGAACTAGAGAGTTCTTGAGGGTGACTCCGCCAACATTCTTCACTCATATCCTTATGGCAAGGACAAGTGCAATCAACTTCCACATCTTGCACTAGTTCAAAGAGTCACAAACAAACCCTCATGTTGGTAAGGCAAGGGACAAGGTAACCGAATGTTTTCATGGACATCATTTTGTGTGTGCATCACTCTATGTCTATGGATATTCTTGTTTGTTCCTTGTGGGACTAACCCGTGTAGGTATTGAAAGTGCAACTCACTCCAAAGGATTGCTCCAAAAGATCTACATCAACATTGAGCATCCACATCTTCAACACCTACATGAAGTCATCATCGACAAAACCCAAGGTTAGTTTATCCCTCTAAGGGGGGATCTAACATCTAGGGGGAGCTTAACTCTAAGAATTGAGTCAAAGCAACTCTAATGATGTGAACACATAAATGCATTATGTAAAAGTGGTAACCCCACTTGAGCTTAAACGATGAGTATGACCTATGATCAAATGTTCTCATTTGACTCCTAAGTCAATATACTCATATATAGATGACCTAGTCATCGCCAATTGTTTGATAGATACTAGAATTGGTTGTGCATGCTTTGTAACATATTTCATTTGCCATTTTATTGTGTGAGCATGTTGAATGCATATTTTTCTCATTCGAGGACATCCACTTGTTCTTTTGATTGATTGGCTTCTTTTTCTTTGGCCAAGTGGATGGACAAGAATGCCTAAGAACCTTCTCTAGCTATCTATGCTTTTTCTCGTCTCAAACTCTATTCATGCTGCATCACAAAATTTGATCAAGTCAGATTCGAACCACTTTGTGTGAGGAGCACTTGGAGTCCCCGATTCTTCATAGACTTAAACTTCCAAAACTTCTTTGTGATTCTTGGTCTGACCGATTCCTCCATTTCGGTCCTACCGAGATCACTAAGTTGATCTAGGTTTTCAATCTCGGTGCAACCGATTCGAACTTTTTGGTCTCACCGAGTTGTTGTAACTATCAACAGTTATGCATCTCGGTGCCACCGAGTTGTTCAACTCAGTCACACCGACAGTGTCGGGCTATATATGCTCACGGGAAAATTTTGGAAAACTTTCTCTGAAACTCCTCGCCCGCGCATAGCTTCCCTGCCTAATAGGTCTACGGATGGTCGACTTCGTCGCCATCTGCCTCCAGTCGCTGGTCTCCACCGCCGTCAACGGAATTCACCTCCGTCGTTGCTGCCGTAGAGAGTTCACCACCGAACTAGGGTATGAACTCGATCACAGTGCTTTCCTCGTTTGATTCTCATCACATTGTGTTCGTAATGCATCTTGCCACGATTGAAACACTCCTATCCAGTCAATATGATCCTTAGAATAGATGCGATTCGAAAATTTAGGGTTAGGTTTCCGCCGAAACCATCTCGGACCCACCGAGTTGAAAAACTCGGTCCCACCGATTTGGCTAACGCCATTGCACTAGTAAGTCTCGGTCTGACCGAGAATTACAAATCAGTGCGACCGATTTTAGAACTTTGTGAAACCCTAGCAGTCTAGGTGCCACCGAACTGTGACTCGGTCTGACCGAGTTCACTAGTTTAGGTTCCAAAACTGCTTCGGTATCATCGAGTTTGAAAATTGGTAGATCCGAAATGCTTTCTGTGGAAACTAAAACTAAGTTTTTTGAATCATCCTTTTGCAAAAATCTTTGCATTTTGTGATGCTCATCCACTCTATCTCATCTATAACTATTCACAGGGTCAGCACTCAGTGATTTGCATCATGTCAGACCAAAGTGATAGTCAGAACAGGGAAGAAGAGCAGATTCACATGAGTGAGGGCACTAGTCCCTCAAGTACTTCAGATGAAGGCAGCAGAAGTACTCCCAGCAATTTTCCCAAAGCAGCCACAAGAGCAAGAAGAGAACCTCAGACTCTGAGGATGAGGATTATGTGGCTGTTGAAGATGAGGCTACTTCCAAGAAGGTAGTGCTCAAGAAGGTGATCAGCTCAACTGCAGTAAAGCCAGGCATGAAGATCAAAAGGCCAGCAGGAAGACAACCAATGTCCAAAGCCAGAGGATCAACTCAAGTACCTGAAAAGCCTGATCCCAAAGAGCCAGCTGTAGAAGGAAAGAAAAGGAAGGAAAGGGTCAAGAAGACCATGGCCAGAGTTGTAGGTCAACCTTCCATGATGGAAGAGGGAGAAGAGGTTGCTGAACCAGCACCACTACTAGGAAAAGGGCTATAGATGGAAATGACACTAATGGCGCACCAGACATGTGGTGCGCCATTAGTATATACTAATGGCGCACCACCTTCTGATGCGCCATTAGTGTTAAAACTACTAATGGCGCACCCTGCCTACGGTGCGCCATTAGTATCACCATTTTTTTTTGAACTAGTGCGCCTGTCCAAACATACTAATGGCGCACCGTGGGTGTGGTGCGCCATTACTAGTTAAACTAGTAATGGCGCACCATGCCACGGTGCGCCATTAGTAACCTTGGCCACCACTTCCACCGAATGCACACCCCCCCCCCCCCCCCCCGTGGATCGCCTTTTCAGTTTAAAAAAAAATAAAACAAAATGATAAAAATGTCAAAAAAATAAAAGAAAATAAGTTTCCCATGTGATATGTGGCCTAGTTGTTGGGAAAATTTGCAAATATGAATTTTGACTTCATTTGCAAAATCTCGCGAGAATTTGTAAAAATGGGCATAACTTTTGCATACTAACTCGGATGAAAAAGTTTTTTATATGAAAAATCATCTACTCGAAAAGTTACATCCAAATTTAACCGGGGGGAACCCCGTTAAACATTTCCAAAATCCTCAAAAACCTAACAGAAAAAAATATACGGGGCTTTTAAGATCTAGAGAGGCAAAAAAAATCAAAAAAATTCAAACTTACTAATGGCGCACCTGCCCATGGTGCGCCATTAGTATCTTCCCGCCTTCAAAATTCAAAATAAATCAAAAAAATAAAAAAAATTACTAATGGCGCACCTGACCATGGTGCGCCATTAGTATCTTCCCGCCTTCAAAATTCAAAATAAATCAAAAAAATAAAAAAAATTACTAATGGCGCACCTGCCCGTGGTGCGCCATTAGTATCTTCCCGCCTTCAAAATTTAAAATAAATCAAAAAAATAAAAAAAATTTACTAATGGCGCACCTGCCGGCGGTGCGCCATTAGTATGCCGTATATATGGCTGGTCCTCTCCTCCTCTCTTCATTTCATCTTCCCTTCTCTCCTCCACCATACTTCTCCTCTCCGGTGACCTCCTCCTCCTCTCCGGCGACCTCCTCCTCCCTCCTCCCTCCTCCCTCCTCCCCTCCCCTCCCCTCCCCTCCCCTCCCCTCATGGTTTCTTCTCCCTCCTCTCTGGTGAGCTCCTCCTCCCTCCTCTCCCTCCTCCCTCCTCTCCGGTGAGGCAAAAAATCCCCTCCTCTCCGGTGAGCTCCTCCTCCCTCCTCTCCGGTGAGCTCCTCCTCCCTCCTCTCCGGTGAGCTCCTCCTCCCTCCTCTCCGGTGAGCTCCTCCTCCCTCCTCTCCGGTGAGCTCCTCCTCCCTCCCTCCTCTCCGGTGAGCTCCTCCTCCCTCCTCTCCGGTGAGCTCCTCCTCCTCCTCTCCGGCGAACTCCTCTCCGGCAAAAGACCATGGCAACAAGATCCAAAAACAGGAACAAAATTTGAGAATATTGTCGTGCCAAGAAACAAGCAAAAAAAACGAGCAAAAAATGGGCAAAAAATCACGATCCAGATCTAGATTCAAAATGGCGCATCACTAATGGCGCATCACAGGAAAGTGCGCCATTAGTATGCCGCGGTTACTAATGGCGCATCCAGTTGTGGTGCGCCATTAGTATCCAAAGCACCTGGCCCCTAGGAGGCATACTAATGGCGCACCGTGGCCTATACTAATGGCGCACCAGTGGTGCGCCATTAGTATCTGGTATACTAATGGCGCACCACTGGTGCGCCATTAGTAAAAATTACTAATGGCGTGCTGTTAGTGGCGCACCACAGATGCGCCATTAATGGCCATATTAGGTGCGCCATTAGTAGGTGTTTTTCTAGTAGTGCACCTAAGGCACAAAAGCTTATGGGTTATGCTATAAGGTCAGGGGCTCCAACATCAAAGCCCAAGGAAGCACCCAAAGCTGCCCCCAAGCCCAAGATTGCACCAAAGAGGAATACCAGGAGTATACCAGCAGCTGAGAAGAACAAGGCCCCAATGCCTGATATTGCTGCTGAGGAAGATGAAGAAGGGCAGATCCTAAGGAAGCTCAAACCCAAGATTCCAGACCATAATGATGCTCTTCCAGTGGCTGAGAATATGAAGCTAAGGAAGGATGCAGGGTTGAGGCTATGGAGATTGTCAGATCCATATGCCACCAGGAGAAGAACTATTGTTGATTACAGGTTCCACACCAAGGAGCAGCAGGACTTCTATGAGACCATCTTTATTGGATAAGAAGCCCATAGTGTGTGATATGAGGTGGGTCGACTGGACCTACATGAAGGAAAATGAGGAACACTATCCTGGAGTGCAAGACAGTTTTGTTGCTTGTGGAGTTGCAGATTTTGTTGGGCAGAAGCTCACCAACTAGAATGACGAGCTCATTATGCAATTCTACTCCACAACACATTTCTATCCAGATGGCAGGATAGTTTGGATGTCTGAAGGTACGAGATACCAATCAACCATTGAGGAGTGGGCAAGTCTGATCAATGCCCCAGAGGAGTGTGAAGATGACTTGGACATTTATGCCAAGAAGAAAATGGATCATAACTCAATGTCACATATGTACAAGGAGATCCCTGATGAAGCACTTGAGACTTTCAAGTTTGGATCAGTTCATTTTCTTCTGTCAGGGCTGCCTATGATCAACTGGATCCTAAGGCACACTCTTTTGCCCAAATCAGGTGATCACAACATGATTAGAGGGCATGCAATTAACTTGCTACATGTATTTGATGTGCCCCAGAAATTCAAGGTCATGAGCCTTATGGTTAAAACTATCAAGAGGACTGCAGCAGACCAGAAGAGGAGTTGTGGATATGCCCCACAGATTCAGGAGTTGATTAACTCAAAGATGGGCACAGGAAAATATCAGTTGGATAAAGAACATTTTGCTCTATATCCAGACTTTGAGGACAATCAAGTTGTCATGAATGACAATGAACCATCATCAGTACAAGCTCAGGAGAAGAAGGAGAAGGCAAGGAAAGAGAAGGCTGCCAAGATGCCAACTCAAGAGGAGGCATCTGAGTACTTTTTGAAGAACAAGCAGGAGCAGCTTGGTTACTTGATAGCATCATCACTGAGGATTGAGAAGGGGTTGGCCACCCTAACTCAAAACCAGGAGAGCCTGGAAAGAATCATGGAACAAAAATTCTATGATCTTGATGTCAAAGTAATTGAGATTCAGTCAGTTGTAGAGCAGCTACAGGATGACATGCAGGAGAGGAAGGGCAAGACAACAACTGATGCATTTGCCAGAGTTCCTAGAGCTCAGAGATCAGCTGCAGTGCTTGTGACAGACACCAGAGCCACATCATCTGCACCAGCTACAGCTCCAGGGCAACCAACTCCAGCACCAACTCCTCCAGCTCCATCTACATCTACTGAAGTCTTCGTCCAAGGAGCCATCTCTACACCACCTGAAGACCAAGCCTGAGAGACGATATGGTCCTATGCAGTTTCTATGAACTTTTTGGTAACTTGTTGCCAAAGGGGGAGAAAAATGTATAGATCATAGGCTTCGAGAGAGAGATTTGCTATTTTTTGTTCTCTCTTGTCTTCTTGGTTGAACTTCTTTTGCTTTTGATTGCTTGAGATACTATGCATTACCTGTGAGACATTGATGATCATGTGTTTGATCATAAGCTACACTTATGCTTGATTATATGCTATTATCTTATCTATCCTTATATGATCATTCACTTTGCTTGGTGATGAGTGTATGTATTCAATATTTATTATTTTGAGCGCTCCACCAAGATGTATGTGACATGGAAGAGTAACCCATGAGCCTAATTCCTTGTGCATTTGCAGTCCAAAGAAAATCTTATACTATGCACAAATTTAGGGGGAGCTCTTGCTTATCACATACTTCTCAAAGCGATGATGTTTTTCAATCTTATTATCATTTGTCGAAGCTTTGATCTATATGTTGTCATCAATTACCAAAAAGGGGGAGATTGAAAGTGCAACTATCCCTAGGTGGTTTTGGTAATTCATAACAACATATAGCTCATTGAGCTAATGCTATTCCAAGACAAATATTTCAGGAAAGCTCAATGAATGACATGGCATGGATGATGAAAGTGGATCCCTCAAAATATCAAGTACAAAGGATTGGCTCAAGCTCAAAAGCTCAAGACTCTACATTTTATATTTTAGTGATCCAAGATCACATTGAGTCTATAGGAAAAGCCAATACTATCAAGGAGGGATGAGGTGTTGCTTAATGAGCCTCTTGCTTTATGTGCTTAGTGATATGCTCCAAATACCCTCAACAACTTTCTCACATCCTCATATGACCTAAACCTAAAGTCAAAATTGGTCATACCGATTCTTTCTATCCGGCGCCAGCGAGTTCAAATGTCATAGCCACTTCCACAAACCCTAGGAAAGTCGGTCTCACCAATAGGGATCTCGGTCTCACCGAGATGGTATTGTAATCTCTCTGTTTCCCTTCGCAATGTTTCGGTCTAACCGAAGTGAGCGATCGGTCCCACCGAGATTGCAATGTAAACTCTCTGTTTCCCTTTTGTAACATTTCGGTCTCACCAAAAAGAGCGAATCGGTCCCACCGAGTTTACCTGACCAACTCTCTAGTTAGCTAATTACCAAAATCGGTCTCACCGAGTTTGTGTAATCGGTCTCACCGAGATTACGTCATGACCTAACCCTAACCATATCGGTCCTACCGAGTTGCATTTCGGTCCCACCGAAAATCCTAACGGTCACTAGGTTTACTAAATCAGTCCGACCGAGTTTGTTGATTCGGTCCCACCGAGATTGGTAAATTGTGTGTAACGGTTAGATTTTGTGTGGAGGCTATATATACCCCTCCACCTCCTCTTCATTCGATGAGAGAGCCATCAGAACAAATCTACACTTCCAACTTACCAGTTCTGAGAGAGAACCACCTACTCATGTGTTGAGGTCAAGATATTCCATTCCTACCATATGAATCTTGATCTCTAGCCTTCCCCAAGTTGCTTTCCACTCAAATCTTCTTTCCACCAGATCCAAATCCTATGAGAGAGAGTTGAGTGTTGGGGAGACTATCATTTGAAGCACAAGAGCAAGGAGTTCATCATCAACGCACCATTTGTTACTTCTTGGAGAGTGGTGTCTCCTAGATTGGCTAGGTGTCACTTGGGAGCCTCCGACAAGATTGTGGAGTTGAACCATGGAGTTTGTAAGGGCAAGGAGATCGCCTACTTCGTGAAGATCTACTACTAGTGAGGCAAGTCCTTCGTGGGCGACGGCCATGGTGGGATAGACAAGGTTGCTTCTTCGTGGACCCTTCGTGGGTGGAGCCCTCCGTGGACTCGCGCAACCGTTGCCCTTCATGGGTTGAAGTCTCCATCAACGTGGATGTACGATAGCACCACCTGTGGGAACCACGCCAAAAACATCTGTGTCTCCAATTGCGTTTGAATTCTCCAAACCCTTCCCTTTACATTCTCGCAAGTTGCATGCTTTAATTTCCGCTGCTTATACACTCTTTGCATGCTTGCTTGAATTGTGTGATGATTGCTTGACTTGTCAAAGATTGCTAAAATCTGCCAAACTCTAAAATTGGGAAAAGGCTATGTTTTTAATTGGTCAAGTAGTCTAATCACCCCCTCTAGACATACTTCAAGGTCCTACAATGATCACAGAAGCAGTCATCACCTCCCAAAGCTTACTTTCATCCTATGACAGTGCAGGGTATTGAACTATACCCCATCGGGATTGAAGCACACCAAAAGCACGTTCCACATCCTTCTAGCACTCTCTTGCATTCGGGAAAATCTCTTTCTCTTCTCACCTTGGGGCTTCGAGATTATCTTCACAAAAGTTGACCACTGAGGATATATACCATCAGCTAGATAGTATCCCTTGTTGTACTGGTGGTTGTTGATCTCAAAGTAGACAGGTGGGGAGTGGCCTTCCGCAAGCCTTGCAAAGACTGGAGAATGCTGCAGCACGTTGATATCATTGTGAGAACCTACCATGCCGAAGAAAGAATGCCATATCCAAAGATCTTGTGAAGCCACCGCTTCTAATATGACAGTGCAAGCTTTGACATACCCCTTGTACTGGCCCTGCCAAGCAAATGGACAGTTCTTCCACTCCAATGCATACAATCTATGTTGCCAAGCATGCCTGGAAAGCCTCTAACTGCGTTGGTTGCCAACAATCTCTCTGTATCAGCGGCAGTTGGCTGCCTCAAGTACTCAGGGCCAAACACCTCGATCACAGCCTAACAGAACTTGTACATTGACATCAAAGATGTTGTCTCACTCATACGCACATACTCATGTTGGAAATATGCCCTAGAGGCAATAATAAAATGATTATTATTATATTTCCTTGTTCATGATAATTGTCTATTATTCATGCTATAATTGTATTAACCGGAAACTGTGATACATGTGTGAATACATAGACCACAACATGTCCCTAGTGAGCCTCTAGTTGACTAGCTCGTTGATCAATAGATGGTCACGGTTTCTTAACTATGGACAATGGATGTCATTGATAACGACATCACATCATTAGGAGAATGATGTGATGGACAAGACCCAATACTAAGCATAGCACAAGATCGTGTAGTTTGTCTGCTAAAGCTTTTTTGATGTCAAGTATCATTTCCTTAGACCATGAGATTGTGTAACTGCCGGATACCGTAAGAGTGCTTTGGGTGTACCAAATGTCACAACGTGACTGGGTGACTATAAAGGTGCACTGCAGGTGTCTCCGAAAGTGTCTGTTGGGTTGGCACGAATCGTGACTGGAATTTGTTACTCCGTATGATGGAGAGGTATCTCTGGGCCCACTCGGTAATGCATCATCATAATGAGCTCAATGTGACTAAGTGGTTAGTCATGGGATCATGCATTATGGAATGAGTAAAGTGACTTGCCGGTAACGAGATTGAACGAGGTATTGGGATACCGACGATCGGATCTCGGGCAAGTAACGTACCGATTGACAAAGGGAATTGTATACGGGACTACTTGAATCCTCGACATCGTGGTTTATCCGATGAGATCGCCGTGGAACATGTGGGAGCCAACATGGGTATCCAGATCTCGCTGTTGGTTATTGGCCGGAGAGCCATCTCGGTCATGTCTGCGTGATTCCCGAACCCGTAGGGTCTACACACTTAAGGTTCGATGACGCTAGGGTCATTAGGAAGATTTGTATGTGATTACCTAATGTTGTTTGGAGTCTCGGATGAGATCCCGGATGTCACGAAGAGTTCCGGAATGGTTCGGAGGTGAAGATTTATATGTGGGAAGTTGTCATGCGGTCACCAGAAATATTCGGGGGCTTACCGGTATTGTACCGGGGCCATCGGAGGGGTTCTGGGGGTCCACCGGGAGGGGCCACCTGTCCCGGAGGGCCTCATGGGCTGTAGAGGGAAGGGAACCAGCCCCATGGAGGGCTGGGCGCCACCCCCCTAGGGCCCATGCGCCTAGGGTTGGGGTGAATCCTAAGGGGGGGGGTGCCTCCCCTTGCTTGGGGAGCAAGTCCCCTCCCCCCTTGGCCGCCGCTCCCCTCTAAATCCAATCTAGAGGGGCCGGCCCCCCTTCCCTCTTCTCCTATAAATAGAGGGGAGAGGGGAGGGCAGCAGAACCACATCCAAGGCGCAGCCCCTACCCTCCCCAACACCTCTCCTCCTTCGCAAGAGGTTGGCGAAGCCCTGCCAGAGTACTGCCACTCCATCACCACCACGCCGTCGTGCTGCTGTTGGAGCCTTCTTCCTCAACCTATCCCTCCTCCTTGCTGGATCAAGGCGCGGGAGACGTCACCGGGCTGCACGTGTGTTGAACACGGAGGTGCCGTTGTTCGGCGCTAAGATCGGAATCCACCGCGATCTGAATCGCTTCGAGTACGACTCCTTCATCCGTGTTCTTGTAATGCTTCTGACTCGCGATCTTCAAGGGTATGAAGATGCACTCCCCTCTCTCTCGTTGCTAATTACTCCATAGATTGATCTTGGTGATGCATAGAAACTTTTTAATTTCTGCAATGATCCCCAACAGTGGTATTAGAGCTAGTTCTATGCGTAGTTTCTATGCACGAGTAGAACACAAGTCTGTTGTGGGCGTCGATTTTGTCAATTTACTTGCCACTACTAGTCTTATCTTGTTTCGGCGGCATCGTGGGATGAAGCGGCCCGGACCGACCTTACACGTACGCTTATGTGAGACAGGTTCCACCGACTGACATGCACTAGTTGCATAAGGTGGCTAGCGGGTGTCTGTCTCTCCCATTTTAGTCGGATCGGATGAAAAGGGTCCTTATGAAGGGTAAATAGCAATTGTCATATCATGTTGTGGTTTTGGCGTAGGTAAGAAACGTTCTTGCTAGAATCCTATAGCAGCCATGTAAAAACTTGCAACAACAATTAGAGGACGTCTAACTTGTTTTTGCAGCATATGTCGTGTTATGTGATATGGCCAAAAAGGGTGTGATGAATGAAATATATGTGATGTATGAGATTGATCATGTTCTTGTAATAGGAATCACGACTTGCATGTTGATGAGTATGACAACCGACAGGAGCCATAGGAGTTGTCTTTATTTATTGTATGACCTGCGTGTCACTGAAAAACGCCATGTAATTACTTTACTTCATTGCCAAACCGTTAGCCATAGTAGTAGAAGTAATAGTTGGCGAGACAACTTCATGGAGACACGATGATGGAGATCATGGTGTCATGCCAGTGACGATGATGATCATGGCGCCCCGAAGATGGAGATCAAAAGGAGCAAAATGATATTGGCCATATCATGTCACTATTTGATTGCATGTGATGTTTATCATGCTTTTGCATCTTATTTTCTTAGAAGAACGGTAGTAAATAAGATGATCCCTCATAATAATTTCAAGAAAGTGTTTCCCCTAACTGTGCGCCGTTGCGGAAGTTCGTTGTTTCGAAGCACCACGTGATGATCGGGTGTGATAGATTCTAATGTTCGAATACAACGGGTGTAAGCCAGATTTACACATGCAAAACACTTAGGTTGACTTGATGAGCCTAGCATGTACAGACATGGCCTCAGAACACAAGAGACCGAAAGGTCGAACATGAGTCGTATAGAAGATACGATCAACATGAAGATGTTCATCGATGATGACTAGTCCGTCTCACCTGATGATCGGGCACGACCTAGTTGACTCGGATCATGTATCACTTAGATGACTAGAGGGATGTCTATCTAAGTGGGAGTTCGTTAAATAATTTGATTAGATGAACTTAATTATCATGAACTTAGTCTAAAACTTTTGCAAAATATCTTGTAGATCAAATGGCCCATGCTCATTTCAACCTCAACTTCAATGCATTCCTAGAGAAAACCAAGCTGAAAGACGATGGTAGAAACTATACGGACTGGGTCGGAACTTGAGGATCATCCTCATAGCTGCCAAGAAAGCATATGTCCTTGAAGCACCACTAGGTGAAGCACCCGTCCTAGCGAACCAAGACGTTATGAACCCTTGGCAGTCGCATGTTGATGATTACTCCCTGGTTCAGTGCGGCATGCTTTACAGCTTTGAACCGGGGCTCCAAAAGTGTTTCGAGCAGCACGGAGCATATGAGATGTTCCAAGAGCCGAAAATGGTTTTCCAAGATCATGCCCTGGTCGAGATATATGAAGTCTCTGACAAGTTATACAGTTGTAAGATGGAGGAGAATAGTTCTGTCAGCGAGCACATACTCAAAATGTCTGGGTTGCACAACCGCTTGTCTCAACTCGACATTAACCTCCCGGATGAGGCGGTCATTGACAGAATCCTTCAGTCGCTCCCACCTAGCTACAAGAGCTTTGTGATGAACTATAATATGCAAGGGATGGTGAAAACCATTCCTGAGGTATTTTCAATGCTGAAATCAGCGGAGGTGGAGATCAAAAAGGAACATCAAGTGTTGATGGTCAATGAAACCACTAGTTTCAAGAAAGGCAAGGGTAAGAAAAACTTCAAGAAGGACGGCAAGGGAGTTGCCGGGAAGAAGCCAAATCATGGACCCAAACCTGAGACTGAGTGCTTTTATTGCAAGGGAAACGGTCACTGGAAGCAGAACTGCCCCAAGTACTTAGCGGATAATAAGGCCGGCAACACCAAATGTATATGTGATATACATGTTATTGATGTGTCCCTTACTAGTACTCGTAGTAGCTCCTGGGTATTTGATACCGGTGTGGTTGCTCATATTTGTAACTCAAAACAGGAGACTGGCGAAGGACGAGGTGACGATGCGCGTCGGGAATGGTTCCAAGGTCGATGTGATCGCTGTCGGCACGCTACCTCTACATTTTACCTATGGGATTAGTTTTAAACCTCAATAATTGTTATTTAGTGCCAGCTTTGAGCATGAACATTGTATCCGGATCTTGTTTAATACGAGATGGTTGCTCATTTAAATCCCAGAATAATGGTTGTTCTATTTATATGAAAGATATGTTTTATGGTCATGCCCCACTGGTCAATGGTTTATTCTTAATGAACCTCGAACGTGATGTTACACATATTCATAGTGTGAATACCAAAAAAAATAAGATTGATAATGATAGTCCCACATACCTGTGGCACTGCCGCCTTGGTCACATTGGTATCAAACGCATGAAGAAGCTCCATGCAGATGGACTTTTGGAGTCTCTTGATTATGAATCATTTGACACGTGCGAACCATGCCTCATGGGAACAATGACCAAGACTCCGTTCTTCGGAACAATGGAGCGAGCAACCAACTTAATGGAAATTATACATACTGATGTGCACGGTCCAATGAGCATTAAGGCTCGCGGTGGCTATCGTTATGTTCTCACCCTCACACATGACTTAAGTAGATATGGGTATGTCTACTTAATGAAACACAAGTCTGAGACCTTTGAAAAGTTCAAGGAATTTAAGAATGAGGTAGAGAATCGACGTGACAGAAAAATAAAGTTCTTATGATTAGATCGCGGGGGTGAATATTTAAGTCGTGAGTTTGTACGCACTTAAGGAAATGTGGAATTGTTTCACAACTCATGCCGCCTGGAACACCTCAGCGTAACAGTGTGTCCGAATGTCGTAATCGCACTCTATTGGATATGGTGCGGTCTATGATGTCTCTTACCGATTTGCTGCTATCATTTTGGGGATACGCTTTAGAGACAGCTACATTCACTTTAAATAGGGCACCATCTAAATCTGTTGAGACGACACCGTATGAATTATGGTTTGGACAGAAACCTAAGCTGTCGTTTCTAAAAGTTTGGGGATGCGACGCTTATGTTAAGAAACTTGAACCCGAGTCGGAAAAATGCGTCTTCATAGGATACCCTAAGGAAACCATTGGGTATACCTTCTACCTAAGATCCGAAGGCATGATCTTTGTTTCCAAGAATGGGTCCTTTCTGTAGAAAGAGTTTCTCTCAAAAGAAGTAAGTGGGAGGAAAGTGGAACTTGATGAAGTACTACCTCTTGAACCGGTAAGTAACGCAGCTTAGGAAGATGTTCCTGTGGTGCCTGCACCGACTAGAGAGGAAGTTAATGATGATGATCAAGGTACTTCAGATCAAGTTACTACTGAACTTCGTAGGTCCACAAGGACACGTTCCACACCAGAGTGGTATGGCAACCCTGTCCTGGAAATCATGTTGTTAGACAATGATGAACCTTCGAACTATGAAGAAGTGATGGCGGGCCCAGATTCCAACAGATGGCTTGAAGCCTTGCAATCCGAGATAGGATCCATGTATGAAAACAAAGTATGGACTTTGACAGACTTGCCTGATGATCGGCGAGCAATAGAAAATAAATGGATCTTTAAGAAGAAGACAGACGCAGATGGTAATGTTACCATCTATAAAGCTCGACTTGTCGCTAAGGGTTATCAAAAAGTTCAAGGGGTTGACTACGATGAGAATTTCTCTCCCGTAGCGAAGCTGAAGTCTGTCCGAATCATGTTAGCAATTGTCGCATACTATGATTATGAGATATGGCAAATGGACATCAAAACGGCATTCCTTAACGGCTATCTTAAGGAAGAATTGTAGAAGATGCAGCCGGAAGGTTTTGTCGATCCTAAGAATGCTAACAAGGTATGCAAGCTCCAGTGATCCATCTATGGGCTGGTGCAAGCATCTCGGAGTTGGAACATTCGCTTTGATGAGATGATCAAAGCGTTTTGGTTTATACAGACTTATGGAGAAGCATGCGTTTACAAGAAAGTGAGTGGGAGCTCTGTAGAATTTCTCATATTATATGTGGATGACATACTTTTGATGGGAAATGATATAGAACTTTTGGACAACATAAAGGCCTACTTGAATAAGTGTTTTTCAATGAAGGACCTTGGAGAAGCTGCTTATATATTAGGCATCAAGATCTATAGAGATAGATCGAGACGCCTCATAGGTATTTTGCAAAGCACATACCTTGATAAGATATTGAAGAAGTTCAATATGGATCAGTCCAAGAAAGGGTTCTTGCCTGTGTTGCAAGGTGTGATATTGAGCTCGGCTCAAGGCCCGACCACGTTAGAAGATAGAGAAAATATGAGTGTGATCCCCTATGCCTCGGCCATAGGGTCTATTATGTATGCCATGCTGTGTACCAGACCTGATGTAAACCTTGTCGTAAGTTTGGTAGCAAGGTACCAAAGTAATCTTGGCATAGAACACCGGACAGCGGTCAAGAATATCCTGAAGTACCTGAAAAGGACTAAGGATATGTTTCACGTTTATGGAGGTGACGAAGAGCTCGTCGTAAAGGGCTACGTCGATGCTATCTTCGACGCAGATCTGGATGACTTCAAGTCACAAACCGGATACGTGTATATTTTGAATGGTGGGGCAGTAAGCTGTTGCAGCAGCAAGCAAAGCATCATGGCGGGATCTACGTGTGAAGCGGAGTACATGGCAGCCTTGGAGGCAGCACATGAAGCAATCTGGATGAAGGAGTTCATTATCGACCTAGGAGTTATTCCCAATGCGTCGGGGCCGATGACTCTCTTCTATGACAACACTGGAGCTATTTCCCTTGCCAAGGAGCCCAGGTTTCACAAGAAAACCAGGAACATCAAGCGT
The DNA here is from genome assembly GCF_018294505.1 of Triticum aestivum. Taxonomy (NCBI): domain Eukaryota; kingdom Viridiplantae; phylum Streptophyta; class Magnoliopsida; order Poales; family Poaceae; genus Triticum; species Triticum aestivum. The sequence continues at coordinate 88,840,800 of NC_057801.1, read as the reverse complement.
CGCTTCAACTCCATTCCTGAAAATATTCAAGATGGAGACATAGATATTTGCAAAGTGCATACGGATCTGAATGTCGCAGATCCGTTGACTAAACCTCTTCCGCGAGCAAAACATGATCAACACCAGAACTCTATGGGTGTTCGATTCATCACAGTGTAACTACATTATTGACTCTAGGGCAAGTGGGAGACTGTTGGAAATATGCCCTAGAGGCAATAATAAAATGATTATTATTATATTTCCTTGTTCATGATAATTGTCTATTATTCATGCTATAATTGTATTAACCGGAAACCGTGATACATGTGGGAATACATAGACCACAACATGTCCCTAGTGAGCCTCTAGTTGACTAGCTGGTTTCCTGACTATGGATATTGGATGTCATTGATAACGAGATCACATCATTAGGAGAATGATGTGATGGAAAAGACCCAATACTAAGCATAGCACAAGATCGTGTAGTTCGTCTGCTAAAGCTTTTCTGATGTCAAGTATCATTTCGTTAGACCATGAGATTGTGTAACTCCCGGATACCGTAAGAGTGCTTTGGGTGTACCAAACGTCACAACGTGACTGGGTGACTATAAAGGTGCACTACAAGTATCTCCGAAAGTGTCTGTTGGGTTGGCACGAATCGAGGCTGGAATTTGTCACTCCGTATGACGGAGAGGTATCTCTGGGCCCACTCGGTAATGCATCATCATAATGAGCACAATGTGACTAAGTGGTTAGTCACGGGATCATGCATTATGGAACGAGTAAAGTGACTTGCCGGTAACGAGATTGAACGAGATTGAACGAGGTATTGGGATATCTCAAGCAAGTAACGTACCGATTGACAAAGGGAATTGTATATGGGATTGCTTGAATCCTTGACATCGTGGTTCATCCGATGAGATCATCGTGGAACATGTGGGACCCAAAATGGGTATCCAGATCCCGCTGTTGGTTGTTGGCCGGAGAGCCGTCTCGGTCATGTCTGCGTGATTCCCGAACCCGCAGGGTCTACACACTTAAGGTTCGATGACGCTAGGGTCATTAGGAAGATTTGTATGTGATTACCGAATGTTGTTCGGAGTCCCAGATGAGATCCCGGACGTCATGAGGAGTTCCGGAATGGTCCGGTGGTGAAGATTTATATATGGGAAGTTCTCATACGGTCACCGGAAATATTCGGGGGCTTACCAGTATTGTACCGGGGCCGTCAGAGGGGTTCTGGGGGTCCACCAGGAGGGGCCACCTATCCCGGAGGGCCTCATGGGTTGTACAGGGAAGCGAACAAGCCCCTTGGAGGGCTGGGCGCCACCCCCCCATAGGGCCCATGCACCTAGGGTTGGGGGGAACCCTAAGGGGGGGCGCCTCCCCTTGCTTGGGGAACAAGTCCCCTCCCCCCTTGGCCGCCGCCCCCCTCTAGATCCCATCTAGAGGGGCCGACCCCCCTTCCCCCTTCTCCTATAAATAGAGGGGTGATGGGAGGGCTGTAGAACCACATCCAAGGTGCATCCCCTCCCCTCCCCAACACCTCTCCTCCTCCGCAAGAGCTTGGGGAAGCCCTGCCGGAGTACTGGCACTCCATCACCACCACACCGTCGTGCTGCTATTGGAGAATTGTCCCTCCTCCTTGCTGGAGCAAGGCGCAGGAGACGTCACCGGGCTACACGTGTGTTGAATGCGGAGGTGCCGTTATTCGGTGCTAAGATCGGAATCCATCACGATCTGAATCGCTTCGAGTACGACTCCTTCATCCGCGTTCTTGTAACTCTTCCGACTCGCGATCTTCAAGGGTATGAAGATGCACTCCCCTCTCTCTCGTTGCTAGTTACTCCATAGATTGATCTCGGTGATGCGTAGAAATTCTTTAATTTCTGCAACGATCCCCAACAACTCATCCACCAGATCGCTTGGAATTCCATATGCAAGCATGCAGATGGCGGCAATGCATTTCTGGTAAGAGGAGAATCCAAGCTTGCCAAGGGCATCTGTCTTGCACTCGAAGTATGGGTCATGAGCAACCACACCCTCTCGGATACGATTGAATACATGCCCTGCCATACGAAAACGACGACGGAATTTATCCGGCTTGAAGAGCGGGGTGTTCGCAAAGTAATCGGCATAGAGTAGGGTGTGGCCTCTCTCCCTGTTGTGGTTCAGGTTGGGAGCACGACCAGGGACTGACCCCCTGTGCCGAGGAAGCTGCCGTTGAATTTGGTCGTGAACCACCAGTGCAGCCACCACAATATCCTCATCATCCAACGACGAATCGTCCAATGAACAAATGAATTGGTGGAAGAAACACTCATCACCAGTGTCCATACCTATGTGGGAAAAGTGTCGAATACCTTGCGGTCGTGGTGGTAAAGTGGCCGCGATGATCACCTCGACGCAGGTGTGGTCGGCGGCCGGCTACTGGCCGCTCTGGAGCACTTGTCGGAAGCTGCCATGGCCGTCGTGGCACGTCGCCTGCGGTCGTATCCCCTCTGCCGCCGGCTACGACGGCGATGGCCAAACCTCCTCCGGTCGATGGCCTATATTACAGCGAAAAGCGCGGGCGTGGTGGGGGCCATATCGAGGCGTGGTTGGCTATGGACAGCCGGGGGCTGCATGGAGAAGGCGGTCGGAGAATAGCGGCAGCGCCGTCGGCGGGGCAGGGCGGGGGAGGTGGGTGGAGGTGTTGGAGTTACGTCAGCATGACAGCATGGTGACGGTGATGGTGATGTGATCCATGTAGGGGCTTCGCCTAAGCACCGTCAGAATATGACCGGATGCGTATACTGTGGAGGGGGACGCCGGAAACGGCTCGGAACAATTGATGTGTGTTGTAGGCGCCCCCCCACACATATATATAGGAGGGAGGGGAGGAGGCCGGCCCTAGGCGCGCCCAAGTAGGAGGAATCCTACTTGGGCTCCTAGTTGGATCCCCCCTTTCCTTTTACCGGAGAGGGAAAGAGGGAAGGAGAGAGATGGGGAGAAGGAAAGGGGGGCGCCGCCCCCTCCCCTAGTCCAATTCGGCCTCCTTCCCTGTGGGGGCGCGCCACCCCTATGTGGGCTGGTGTGCCTCCTTCCTATGGCCCATATCTCCCCCCTGGGGGTTTCGTTAACCCCCCCCCCCCCCGGTACTCCCATATGTACCCGATACATTCCAGAACACTTCCGGTGTCCGAATACTACCTTCCAATACATCAATATTTACCTCTCGACCATTTTGAGACTCCTCGTCATATCCGTGATCTCATCCGGGACTCCAAACAACATTCGGTCATAAGATCACATAACTCACATAATACAAATCGTCATTGAACGTTAAGCGTCCGGACCCTACGAGTTCGAGAACTAGGTAGACATGACTGAGACACCTCTCCGGTCAATAACCAATAGCGGAACCTGGACGCTCATATTAGTTCCCACATATTCTACGAAGATCTTTATCGGTCGAACCGCTATGTCAACATACGTTATTCCCTTTGTCATCGGTATGTTACTTGCCCAAGATTCGATCGTCGGTATCTTCATACCTAGTTCAATCTCGTTACCAGCAAGTCTCTTTACTCGCTCTGTAATGCATCATCCCGCAACTAACTCATTAGTCACATTGCTTGCAAGGCTTCATATGATGTGCATTACTGAGAGGGCCCAGAGATACCCCATCGATACTCGGAGTGACAAATCTGAAGGAAATATGCCCTAGAGGCAATAATAAAGTTGTTATTTATATTTCCTTATATCTTGATAAATGTTTATTATTCATGCTAGAATTGTATTAACCAGAAACTTAGTACATGTGTGAATACGTAGACAAAACATGGTATCCCTAGTATGCCTCTACTTGACTAGCTCATTAATCAAAGATGGTTATGTTTCCTAACCATAGACATGTGTTTTCATTTGATGAACTGGATCACATCATTAGAGAATGATGTTATGGACAAGACTCATCCATTAGCTTAGCGTAATGATCATTATGTTTTATTGCTATTGCTTTCTTCAGGACTTATAAATGTACCTATGACTATGAGATTATGCAACTCCCGAATACTGGAGGAACACCTTGTGTTTTGTCAAACATCACAATGTAACTAGGTGATTATAAAGATGCTCTATAGGTGTCCCTAAAGGTGTTTGTTGGGTTGGCATAGATCGAGTTTAGGATTTGTCACTTCGTGTATTAGAGAGGTATCTCTAGGCCCTCCCGGTAATGCTCATCACTATAGGCCTTGCAAGCAATGTGACTAATAAGTTAGTTGCGGGATGAAGCATTACAGAACGAGTAAAGAGACTTGCCGGTAACGAGATTGAACTAGGTATGATGATACCGATGATCGAATCTCGGGAAAGTAACATACCGATGACAAAGGGAACAACATATGTTGTTGTGCGGTTTGACCGATAAAGATCTTTGTAGATTATGTAGGAGCCAATATGAGCATCCAGGTTCCGATATTGGTTATTGATCGGAGATGTGTCTCGATCATGTCTACATAGTTCTCAAACCTGTAGGGTCCGCACGCTTAACGTTCGATGACGATTTGTATTATGAGTTATGTGATTTGATGATCGAAGTTTGTTCGGAGTCCCGGATGAGATCACAGACATGACGAGGAGTCTTGAAATGGTTGAGAAATAAAGATTGATATATTGTACTATGTTATTCGGAGACCGGAAGAGTTCCGAGTGGCACCGGGTAAAAACGGAGTGCCGGAGGAGTTACTAGAACCCCCCCCCCCCAGGGAAGCAATGGGCCATCATGGGCCATAGGGGGAGAGAGAGGACATCCCACATAGGGTAGGCGCTCCCCCCATGGGGAGTCCGAATAGGACTAGGGGAGGGGGCGTGACCCCCCTTTCCCTGTCCCTCTCCCTCTCCCTTCCTTCCTTCCCCCTTCCACCAAGTGGAATCCTACTAGGACTTGGAGTCCTAGTAGGACTCCCTCCTCTTGGTGCGCCCTACAGGGCCGGCCGGCCTCGCCCTCTCCTCCTTTATATACGGGGGAAGGGGGCACCCCAAAGCACAATAGACAATCTCTTAGTCGTGTGTGGTTCCCCCTCCACAGTTTAACACCTTGGTCATATCGTCATAGTGCTTAGGCGAATTCCTGCACCGGTAACTTCATCATCACCGTCGCCACGCCGTCGTGCTGACGGAACTCTCCCCCGTCCTCAACTAGATCAAGGGCTCGAGGGACGTCATCATGCTGAACATGTGCTGAACACGGAGGTGCCGTACATTCGGTACTTGGATCGGTTGGATCGTGAAGACGTTCGACTACATCAACCATGTTGCTAAATGCTTCCACTTTCGGTCTACGAGGGTACGTGGACACACTCTCCCATCTCGTTGCTATGCATCTCCTAGATATATCTTGCATGATCATAGGAATTTTTTTGAATTACTATGTTCCCAACAGTGGCATCCGAGCCAGGTCTATGCGTAGATGTTATATGCACGAGTAGAACACAAAGAGTTGTGGGCGATAATAGTCATACTACTTACCACCAACGTCTTACTTTGATTCGGTGGTATTGTTGGATGAAGTGGCCCGGACCGACATTACATGACCGCGTTCATGAGACAGGTTCTACCGACGTGCTTTGGACATAGGTGGCTGGCGGGTGTCTGTTTCTCCAACTTTAGTTGAATCAAGTTTGACTACAGTCGGCCCTTGTTGAAGGTTAAAACAGCACACTTGACAAAAAATCATTGTGTTTTCGATGCGTAGGTAACAACGGTTCTTGCTAGAAGCCCGTAGCAGCCACATAAAACTTGCAACAACAAAGTAGAGGACGTCTAACTTGTTTTTGCAGGGCTTGTTGTGATGTGATATGGCCAAGACATGATGTGATATAAATTGTTGTATGAGATGATCATGTTTTGTAATAGAGTTATCGGCCACTTGCAGGAGCCATATGGTTGTCGCTTTATTGTATGAAATGCAACCGCCATATAATGGCTTTACTTTATCACTAAGCGGTAGTGATAGTCGTAGTAGCAATAGTTGGCGAGACGACAACGATGCTACAATGTTGATCAAGGTGTCAAGCCAGTGATGATGGAGATCATGACGATGCTTCGATGATGGAGATCATGAGCACAAGATGATGATGGCCATATCATGTCACATATTTTGATTGCATGTGATGTTTATCTTTTATGCATCTTATTTTGCTTAGTACGGCGGTATCATTATAAGATGATCCCTTACTAAATTTCAAGGTATAAGTGTTCTCCCTGAGTATGCACCGTTGCTACAGTTCGTCGTGCCGAGACACCACATGATGATCGGGTGTGATAAGCTCTATGTTCACATACAACGGTGCAAACCAGTTTTGCGCGTGTTGAATACTCGGGTTAAATTTGACGAGCCTAGCATATGCAGATATGGCCTCGGAACACTGAGACCGAAAGGTCGAGCGTGAATCATATAGTAGATATGATCAACATAGTGATGTTCACCGTTGAAAACTACTCCATCTCACGTGATGATCGGACATGGTTTAGTTGATTTGGATCACGTGATCATTTAGATGACTAGAGGGATGTCTATCTAAGTTGGAGTTCTTAAGTATATGATTAATTGAACTTTAATTTATCATGAACTTAGTCCTGATAGTTTTTGCATCTCTATGTTATTGTAGCTCAATGGCCCGTGCTACCGTTCCCTTGAATTTTAATGCGTTCCTAGAGAAAGCTAAGTTGAAAGATGATGGTAGCAATTACATGGACTGGGTCCATAACTTGAGGCTTATCCTCATTGCTGCACAGAAGAATTATGTCCTTGATGCACCGCTAGGTGACAGACCTATTGCAGGAGCAGATGCAGATGTTATGAATGTTTGGCTAGCTCAATATGATGACTACTTGATAGTTCAGTGCACCATGGTTTACGGCTTAGAACCGGGACTTCAAAAACGTTTTGAACGCCATGGAGCATATTACATATTCCAAGAGCTGAAATTGGTATTTCGGGCTCATGCCTGTGTCGAGAGATGTGAGACCTCTGACAAGTATTTTGCCTACAAGATGGAGGAGAATAGCTCAATCAGCGAGCATGTGCTCAGAATGTTTGAGTACTACAATCTCTTGAATCGAGTGGGAGTTAATCTTCCAGAAAAGATTGTGATTGACAGAGTTCTCTAGGCACTATCACCAAGTTACTGGAACTTCGTAATGAACTATAATATGCAAGGGATGACGAAAACAATTCCCGAGCTCTTTGTGATGCTGAAATCGATGAAGGTAGAAATCAAGAAAGAGCATCAAGTGTTGATGATTAAATAAGACCACTAGTTTCAAGAAAAGGGAAAAGGGAAAGAAAGGGAACTTCAAGAAGAATGGCAAGCAAGATGTCACTCCCGCGAAGAAGCCCAAAGTTGGACCTAAGCCTGAAAATGAGTGTTTCTACTACAAAGGAAATGGTCACTAGAAGCAGAACTACCCCAAATATTTGGCAGATAAGAAGGATGGCAAAGCGAACAAAGGTATATTTGATATACAAGTTATTGATGTGTACCTTACTAGTGCTCGTAGTAACCCCTGGATATTTGATACTTGTTTGGTTGCTAAGATTAGTAACTTGAAATAGGAGTTGCAGAATAAGTAGAGACTAGTTGAGGATGAAGTGACAATGTGTGTTGGAAGTCGTTCCAAGATTGATATGATCATCATCGCACACTCCCTATACTTTCGGGATTAGTGTTGAACCTAAATAAATATTATTTGGTGTTTGTGTTGATCATGAATATGATTAGATCATGTTTATTGCAATACGGTTATTCATATAAGATAGAGAATAATTGTTATTCTATTTACATGAATAAAACCTTCTATGGTCATACACTCAATGTTGATGGTTTATTGAATCTCGGTCGTGGTAATACACATATTCATAATATTGATGCCAAAAGATGCAAAGTTGATACTGATAGTGCAACTTATTTGTGGCACTGCCGTTTGGGTCATATCAGTCTAAAGTGCATGAAGAAACTCCATAATGATAGACTTTTGGAATCACTTCATTATGAATCATTTGATACTTGCGAACTGTGCCTTATGGGCAAGATGACTAAAACTCTGTTCTCCGGAACAATGAAACAAGCTAGTGACTTATTGGAAATAATACATACCGATGTATGCCGTCCAATGAGTGTTGACGCTTGTGGTGGGTATCGTTATTTTCTGACCTTCACAGATGATTTGAGAAGATATGGGTTTATCTACTTAATGAAACACAAGTCTAAAACATTTGAAAAATTCAAAGAATTTTAGAGTGAAGTGGAGAATCATCGTAACAAGAAAATAAAGTTTCTACGATTTGATCATGGAGGAGAATATTTAAGTTACGAATTTGGCCTTCATTTAAAACAATGTGGAATAGTATCACAGCTCACGCCACCTAGAACATCACAGCGTAATGGTGTGTCTGAACGTTGTAACCACACTTTATTGGATATGGTGCGATCTATGATGTCTCTTACCGATTTAACACTATTGTTTTGGGGTTAGGCATTAGAGAAAGCTACATTCACTTTAAATAGGGAACCATCTAAATCCGTTGAGACGACACCATATGAACTGTGGTTTGGCAAGAAACCTAAGCTGTCGTTTCCTATAGTTTGGGGTTGCGATGCTTATGTGAGAAGGCTTCAACCTGATAAGCTCGAACCAAAATCAGAGAAATGCGTCTTCATAGGATACCCGAAAGAAACTCTTGGGTACACCTTCTATCACAGATCTGAAGGCAAGATATTTGTTGCTAAGAATGGATCCTTTCTAGAGAAGGAGTTTCTCTCGAAAGAAGTGAGTGGGAGGAAAGTAGAACTTGATGACGTAATTGTACCTTGTCCCAAATTGGAAAGTAGTTCATCACAGAAATCAGTTCTAGTGATTCCTACATCAATTAGTGAAGAAGCTAATGATGATGATCATGAAACTTCAGATCAAGTTACTACCGAACCTCGTAGGTCAAACAGAGTACGGTCCACACCAGAGTGGTACGGTAATCCTATTCTGGAAGTCATGTTACTAGACCATGATGAACCTACGAACTATGAGGAAGCAATGATGAGCCCAGATTCCGCGAAATGGCTTGAGGTCATGAAATCTGAGATGGGATCCATGTATGAGAACAAAGTGTGGACTTTGGTGGAGTTTCCCGATGATCGGCAAGCCATAGAAAATAAATGGATCTTCAAGAAGAAGACTAACGCTGACGATAATGTTATTGACTCCAAAGCTCGACTTGTTGTGAAAGGTTTTCAACAAGTTCAAGGAGTGGACTATGATGAGACCTTCTCACCCGTAGTGATGCTTAAGTCTGTCTGAATCATGTTAGGAATTGCCGCATTTTATGAGTATGAAATTTGGCAAATGGATGTCAAAACTGCATTCCTTAATGGATTTCTTAAAGACGAGTTGTATATGATGCAACCAGAAGGTTTTGTCGATCCTAAAGGTGCTAACAAAATGTACAAGCTCCAGCGATCCATTTATGGACTGGTGCAAGCATCTCGGAGTTGGAATATACACTTTAATGAGGTGATCAAAGCATATGGTTTTATACAGACTTTTGGAGAAACCTGTATTTACAAGAAAGTGAGTGGGAGCTCTATAACATTTATAATATTATGTGCGGATGACATATTGTTGATTGGAAATGACGTAGAATTTCTGAATAGCATAAAAGGATACTTGAATAAGAGTTTTTCAATAAAAAACCTCAGTGAAGCTGCTTACATATTGGGCATCAAGATCTATAGAGATAGAACAAAATGCTTGATAAGTTTTTTTTTCAATGAGTACATACCTTGACAAGATATTGAAAGAGTTCAAAATGGATCCGTCAAAGAAGGAGTTCTTGCCTGAATTACAAGGTGTAAAATTGAGTAAGACTCAAAGAACCTGACCACAACAGAAAATAGAAAGAGAATGAAAGTCATTCCCTATGCCTCAGCCATAGGTTCTATAAAGTATGCTTTGCTGTGTACCAGACCTATTATGCACCTTATCATGAGTTTGGCAAGGGGGTATGATAGTGATCCAGGAGTGGATCACTGGATAGCGGTCAAAGTTATCCTTAGTTACCAAAGAAGACTAAGGAAATATTTCTCGGTTATGGAGGTGATAAAAGAGTTCGTCGTAAAGAGTTATGTAGATGCAAGCTTTTACATCAATCCAGATGACTCTAAGTCTTAATTTGGATACATGAAAGTGGGAGCAATTCGCTAGAGTAGTTCATGCAGAGCATTGTAGACATAGAAATTTACAAAATACATACAGATCTGAATGTGACAGACCCATTGACTAAACTTCTCTCACAAGGAAAACATGATCACACCTTAGTAAACCCTTTGAGTATTGGTCACATGGCGATGTGAACTATGGGTGTAATCACATAACGAGGTGATCTATTGGTGTTAAATCACATGGCGATGTGAACTAGATTATTGACTCTAGTGCAACTGGGAGACTGAAGGAAATATGCCCTAGAGGCAATAATAATTTTGTTATTTTTATTTCCTTATATCATGATAAATGTTTATTATTCATGCTATAATTGTATTAACCAGAAACTTAGTGCATGTGTGAATACATAGACAAAACATGGTGTCCCTAGTATGCCTCTACTTGACTAGCTCGTTAATCAAAGATGGTTATGTTTCCTGACCATAGACATGTGTTGTCATTTGATGAACGAGATCACATCATTCGAGAATGATGTGATGGACAAGACCCATCTATTAGCTTAGCACAATGATCGTTAAATTTTATTGCTATTGCTTTCTTCATGACTTATACATGTTCCTCTGACTATGAGATTATGCAACTCCCGAATACCGGAGGAACACCTTGTGTGCTATCAAACCTCACAACATAACTGGGTGATTATAAAGATGCTCTACAGGTGTCTGTGAAGGTGTTTGTTGGGTTGGCATAGATCGAGATTAGGATTTGTCACTCTGTGTATCAGAGAGGTATCTCTGGGCCCTCTCGGTTAGGCTCATCACTATAAGCCTTGCAAGCAATGTGACTATAAGTTAGCTGCAGGATGAAGCATTATGGAACGAGTAAAGAGACTTGCTGGTAAGGAGATTGAACTAGGTATGATGATACCGATGATAGAATCTCGGGCAAGTAACATACCGATGACAAAGGGAACAACATATGTTGTTGTGCAGTTTGACCGATAAAGATCTTTGTAGAATATGTAGGAGCCAATATGAGCATCTAGTTTCCGCTATTAGTTATTGATCAGAGATGTGTCTCGATCATGTCTACATAGTTCTCGAAACTGTAGGGTCCGCACTCTTAACATTCGATGATGATTTGTATTATGAGTTATGTGATTTGATAACTGAAGTTTGTTCTGAGTCCCGGATGAGATCACGGACATGATGAGGAGTCTCGAAATGGTCGAGACATAAATATTGATATATTGAACTATGTTATTTGGACACCGGAAGAGTTTTGAGTGGTACCGGGTAAAAAGGAGTGCCAGAGGGGTTACCGAAACACCCCGGGCAAGCAATGGGCCATCATGGGCCATAGTGGAGAGAGAGGACAGCCCACATAGGGGAGGCTCCCCCCATATGGAGTCCGAATAGGACTAGGGGAGGGGCGCGGCCCCCCTTTCCCTCTCCCTCCCCCTCTCCCTTCCTACCTTCCCCCTTCAACCAAGTGGAATCCTACTCGGAATTGGAGTCCTAGTAGGACTCCCTCCTCTTGGCATGCCCTACTGGGTTGGCTGGCCTCCCTCTCTCCTCCTTTATATACGGGGGCAGGGGGTACCCCAAAGCACAACAGACAATCTCTTAGTCGTGTGCGGTGCCCCCCTCCATAGTTTAACACCTCGGTCAGGTCGTCGTAGTGCTTAGGCAAAGCCCTGCGCCGGTAACTTGATCATCGTTGTCATCATGTCGTCGTGCTGATGGAACTCTCCCTTGACCTCAACTGGATCAAGATCTCAAGGGACGTCATCGTGCTGAATGTGTGCTGAACACGGAGGTGTCGTATGTTCGGTACTTCGATTTGTTGTATCATGAAGACGTTTGACTACATCAACCGCATTGCTAAACGCTTCCGCTTTCCGTCTACGAGGGTATGTGGACACACTCTCCCGTCTAGTTGCTATGCATCTCCTAGATAGATCTTGCATGATTGTAGGAATTTTTTTGAATTACTACGTTCCCCAAAAAAATCCTAATCTCGATCTATGCCAACCCAACAAACACCTTCAGAGATACCTGTAGAGCATCTTTATAATCATCCAGTTACGTTGTGACATTTGATATTACACAAGGCATTCCTCCAGTGTCCGGGAGTTGCATAATCTCATAGTCGGAGGAAAATGTATTTGACATGAAGAAAGCAGTAAAAATAAAACTGAATGATCATTATGCTATGCTAATGGATGGGTCTTGTCCCTCCTAATGATGTGATCCCGTTCATCAAATGAAAACACATGTCCATGGCTCAGAAACTTAACCGTATTTGATCAACGAGCTTGTCTAGTAGAGGCATACTAGGGACACGGTGTTTTATCTATGTATTAACACATGTATCAAGTTTCTGATTAATACAATTCTAGCATGAATAATAAACATTTATCATGAATAAGGAAATATAAAATAACAACTTTATTATTTCTTCTAGGGCATATTTCCTTCAATCTCCCATTTGCACTAGAGTCAATAATCTAGATTACAAAGTAATGATTCTAACACCAATGGACTCTTGGTGTTGATCATGTCAATGGGTCTGCCACATTCAGATCCGTATGTATTTTGCAAATCTCTATGTCTGCCTCCTTGACTAGATCGCGGTTGGGGTTGCAGCATCTCTTAATGTGTTTGGTGTTTTTGTGAAATCTGGACTCCTTCGCCAAGGCAATTGCTCCAGTATTGTCACAAAAGATTTTCATTGGACCCAATGCACTAGGTATTACACCTAGATCAGATATGAACTCCTTCATCCAGGCTCCTTCATTCGCTGCTTCCGAAGCAGCTATGTACTCCGCTTCACACGTAGATCCCGCCACGACGCTCTGCATGGAACTGCACCAACTGATAGATCCTCCATTCAATAAAAATACGTATCTGGTTTGTGACTTAGAGGGATCCGGATCAGTGTCAAAGCTTGCATCGACGTAACCATTTACGACGAGCTCTTTTTCACCTCCATAAACGAGAAACATATCCTAAGTCCTTTTCAGCTATTTCAGGATGTTCTTGACCGCTGTCCAATGCTCCACTACAGAATTACTTTGGTACCTCCCTGCTATGTTTATAGCAAGACATACATCAGGGCTGGTACATAGCATTGCATACATAATAGAACCTATGGCTGAAGCATAGGGAATGACTTTCATTTTCTCTCTATCTTCTACAGTGGTCGGGCATTGAGTTTGGCTCAACTTCACACCTTGTAACACAGGCAAGAACCCTTTCTTTGACTAATCCATTTTGAACTTCTTCAAAACTTTATCAAGGTATGTGCTTTGTGAAAGTATTATCAAGCGTCTTGATCTATCTCTATAATTCTTGATACCCAATATATAAGCAGCTTCACTGAGGTCTTTCAATGAAAAACTTTTATTCAAGTAACCTTTTATGCTATCCAGAAATTGTACATCATTTCCTATCAACAATATGTTATCCACATATAATATTAGAAATTCTATAGAGCTCCCACTCACTTTCTTGTAAATACAGGCTTCTCCAAAAGTCTGTATAAAACCATATGCTTTGATCACCTCATCAAAGCATATATTCCAACTCTGAGATGCTTGCACTAGTCCATAAATGGACCGCTGGAGCTTGAACACTTTGTTAGCACCTTTAGGATTGACAAAACCTTCTGGTTGCATCATATACAACTCTTCTTTAAGAAATCCAATAAGGAATGTAGTTTTGACATCCATTTGCCAGATTTCATAATCATAAAATGTGGCAATTTCTAACATGATTCGGACAGACATAAGCGTCGCTACGAGTGAGAAAGTCTCATCGTAGTCAACTCCTTGAACTTGTCGAAAACCTTTTGCAACAAGTCGAGCTTTATAGAAAGTAACACTACCATCAGTGTAAGTCTTCTTCTTGAAGATCCATCTATTCTCTATGGGTCGCCGATCATCGGGCAAATCCATCAAAGTCCACACTTTGTTCTCATACGTGGATCCTATCTCAGATTTCATGGCCTCAAGCCATTTATCGGAATCTAGGCGCATCATAGCTTCTTCATAGTTTGTAGGTTCGTCATGGTCAAGTAACATGACTTCCAGAACAGGATTACCATGCCACTCTGGTGCGGATCATGCTCTGGTTGACCTAAGAGGTTCTGTAGCAACTTGATCTAAAGTTTCATGATCATTATCATTAGCTTCCTCTCCAGTTGGTGTAGGCATCACATGAACAGATTTATCATATGAGCTAATTTACAAATATTGAGAAGGTACAATTACCTCATCAAGTTCCACTTTCCTCGCACTCACTTCTTTTGAGAGAAACTCCTTCTCTAGAAAGGTTCCATTCTTGGAAAGAAATATATTGCCTTCAGATCTGTGGTATAAGGTGTACCCAATTGTTTCCTTAGGGTATCCTATGAGGACGCACTTCTCCGATTTTGGTTCGAGCTTATCAGGCTAAAGCCTTTTGACATAAGCATCGCATCCCCAAACTTTAAGGAACGATAGCTTAGGTTTATTGCCAAACCACAGTTCATACGGTGTCGTCTCAACGGATTTTGACGGTGCCCTATTTAACGTGAATAAAGGTGTCTTTAATGCATAAACCCAAAATGATAGTGGTAAATTGGTAAGTGACATCATAGATCGCACCATATCTAATAAAGTACAATTACGACGTTCGGACACACCATTACGCTGTGGTGTTCCAGGTGGCGTGAGTTGTGAAACTATTCCACATTGTTTTAAATGAATGCCAAACTCGTAACTCAAATATTCACCGCTACGATCAGATCGTAGAAACTTTATTCTCTTGTTATGATGATTCTCCACTTTAGTCTGAAATTCTTTGAACTTTTCAAATGTTTCAGACTTGTGTTTCATTAAGTAGATATACCCATATCTGCTCAAATCATCTGTGAAGGTCAGAAAATAATGATACCCGCCACGAGCCTCAACACTAATCGGACCGCATACATCAGTATGTATTATTTCCAGTAAGTCATTAGCTCATTCCATTGTTTCGGAGAACGGAGTTTTAGTCATCTTGCCAATGAAGCATGGTTCGCAAGTATCAAATGATTCATAATCAAGTGGTTCCAAAAGTCCATCTGCATGGAGTTTCTTCGTGCGCTTTACACTGATATGACCTAAATGGCAGTGCCACAAATATGTTGCACTATGATTATCAACTTTGCATCTTTTGGCATCAATATTATGAATATGTGTATCTCCACGATCGAGATTCAACAGAAATAGACCACTCTTCAAGGGTGCATGACCATAAAAGATATTACTCATATAAATAGAACTACCATTAATCTCTGATTTAAATGAATAACCGTCTCACATTAAACAAGATCCAGATATAATGTTCATGCTCAAAGCTGGCACCAAATATCAATTATTTAGGTCTAAAACTAACCCCGAAGGTAGATGTAGAGGTAGCGTGCCGACGGCGATCACATCAACCTTGGAATCATTCCCGACGCGCATCGTCACCTCGTCCTTAGCCAATGTTCGTTTAATCCGTAGTTCTTGTTTCAAGTTACAAATATGAGAAACCGAACTGGTATCAAATACCCATGCACTACTACTATAATTAGTAAGGTACACATCAATAACATGTATATCAAATATACCTTTATTCACTTTGCCATCCTTCTTATTCGCCAAATACTTGGGGTAGTTCCTCTTCCAGTGACCAGTCCCTTTGCAGTAGAAGCACCTAGTTTCAAGCTTGGGTCCAACTTTGGGTTTCTTCCCGGGAGTGACAACTTGCTTGCCATTCTTCTTGAAGTTCCCCATCTTTCCCTTGCCCTTTTTCTTGAAGTTCCTATTGATCCAGCAGAGGGTCGAAGGAGTAGATGAGTTCCATCAGCACGACGGCGTGGTGACGGTGATGGTGCTGTGATCTGCGCAGGGCTTCGCCTAAGCACCGTGAGAATATGATTAGAGGCGTAAACTGTGGAGGGGGGGGGGGTGCCGCACACGACTAAGAGCAATTGTTGTGTCTCATAGGGGCGCCCCTGTATATAAAGGAGGGACGAAGAGGAGGCTGGCGTAGGGCACGCCCCAAGTCGGGGGGAGTCCTAATAGGACTCCTAGTCCTATTCGCCCCCCCTTCCTTCTATCGGAGGGGGGAAGGGGGAAGGAGAGGGAGAGCGAGAAGGAAAGGGGGGCCGCGCCCCCTCCCCATGTCCAATTCGGACTCCCCATGGGGGGCGCACCATGCCCTTGTGGGCTTCCTTGCCTCTCCCCTATGTCCCATTACTTCCCTCAGGAGGTTCTGGTAACTCCTCGGTACTCCGATAAATACCTGAAACACTCCGAAACCATTCCGGTGTCCGAATACTATCATCCAATATATTAATTTTTACCTCTCGACTATTTCGAGACTCCTCGTCATGTCCGTGATCTCATCCGGGACTCCGAAAAACCTTCAGTCACCAAAATACATAACTCATATAATACATATTGTCATCGAACGTTAAGTCTGCGGACCCTACGAGTTTGAGAATTATGTAGACATGACTGAGATACCTCTGAGGTCAATAACCAATAGCAGAACCTGGATGCTCATATTGGTTCCCACATATTATATGAAGATCTTTATCGGTCGAACTGCACTGTCAATATATGTTATTCCCTTTCTCATCGGTATGTTACTTGCCCGATATTCGATCGTCGTTATCTTCATACCTATTTCAATCTCGTTACCGGCAAGTCTCTTGATACGTCTCCAACATATCTATAATTTATGAAGTATTCATGCTATTATATTATCTATTTTATATGTTTAATGGGCTTTATTATACACTTTTATATTATTTTTTGGACTAATCTATTAACTGGAGGCCCATCCCATATTGTTGTTTTTTGCCTATTTCAATGTTTCGCAGAAAAGGAATATCAAACGGAGTCCAAACGGAATGAAACCTTTGGGAGAGTTATTTTTGGAACGGAAGCAATCCAGGAGACTTGGAGTAGACGTCAGAGAAGCTTCGAGGTGGCCACGAGGCAGGGAGGCGCGCCCTACCCCCGTGGGTGTGCCCCCCACCCTTGTGGGCCCCTCATGGCTCCCCTGACCGACTTCTTTCATCTATATATATCCATACACCCTAAAAACATCGAGGAGCACAATAGATCGGGAGTTCCGCCGCTGCAAGCCTCTATAGCCACCAAAAACCAATCGGGACCCTATTCCGGCACCCTGCTGGAGGGGGGATCCCTCACCGGTGGCCATATTCATCATCCCGGCACTCTCCATGACAAGGAGGGAGTAGTTCACCCTCGGGGCTGAGGGTATGTGATGTCTACCACACAACCTTCTTCTTGTAGACGTTGTTGGGTCTCCAAGTGCACAAGTTTGTAGGACAGTAGCAAATTTCCCTCAAGTGGATGACCTAAGGTTTATCAATCCGTAGGAGGCGTAGGATGAAGATGGTCTCTCTCAAACAACCCTGCAACCAAATAACAAAGAGTCTCTTGTGTCCCCAACACACCCAATACAATGGTAAATTGTATAGGTGCACTAGTTCGGCGAAGAGATGGTGATACAAGTGCAATATGGATGGTAGATAAAGGTATTCGTAATCTGAAATTATAAAAACAGCAAGGTAACTAATGATAAAAGTGAGCGTAAACGGTATTGCAATGGTAGGAAACAAGGCCTAAGGTTCATACTTTCACTAGTGCAAGTTCTCTCTACAATAATAACATAGATAGATCATATAACAATCCCTCAACATGCAACAAAGAGTCACTCCAAAGCCACTAATAGAGGAGAACAAACGAAGAGATTATGGTAGGGTACGAAACCACCTCAAAGTTATTCTTTCGGATCAATCTATTCAAGAGTTCGTAGTAGAATAATGCCTTAAGACACAAATCAACCAAAACCCTAATGTCACCTAGATACTCCATTGTCACCTCAAGTATCCATGGGCATGATTATACGATATGCATCACACAATCTTAGATTCATCTATTCAACCAACACAAAGTACTTCAAAGAGTGCCCCAAAGTTTCTACCGGAGAGTCAAGAACGTGTGCCAACCCCTATGCATAGGTTCATGGGCGGAACCCGCAAGTTGGTCACCAAAACATACATCAAGTGGCACATGATATCCCATTGTCACCACAGATAAGCACGGCAAGGCATACATCAAGTGTTCTCATAAAAGACTCAATCCGATAAGATAACTTCAAAGGGAAAACTCAATTCATCACAAGAGAGTAGAGGGGGGAGAAACATCATAAGATCCAACTACAATAGCAAAGCTCGGGATACATCAAGATCGTGCCATAGAGGGAACACGAGAGAGAACACGAGTGAGAGAGATCAAACACATAGCTACTGGTACATACCCTCAGCCCCGAGGGTGAACTACAACCTCCTCGTCATGGAGAGCGCCGGGATGATGAAGATGGCCACCGATGAAGGATCCCCCCTCCGGCAGGGTGCCGGGAAGGGCTCCTGAGAGGTTTCTGGTGGCTACAGAGACTTGCGGTGGAGGAACTCCCAATCTATCTTGATATTCGATGTTTTTAGGGTACGTAAGCTTATATAGGCGAAAGAAGTCGATCGGGGGAGACTCGAGGGGCCCATGATACAGGCGGGCGCGCACAGTAGGGGGGGCCCTATCTCTTGGCCTCCTCGTGGATCTTCTGACGTAAACTCCAAGTCTCCAGGATGATATTCTTCCCAAAAATAACTCTGCCGAAGGTTTCATTCCGTTTGGACTCTGTTTGATATTCCTTTTCTTCGAAATACTGAAACATGCAATAAAATAGCAATATGGGCTGGGCCTCCGGTTATTATGTTAGTCCCAAAAGTAATATAAAAGTGTATAATAAAGCCCATAATCATTCAAAACAGATAATAAAATAGCATGAATGCTTCATAAATTATAGATACGTTGGAGACGTATCAGTATGTACCAGTAGCTATGTGTTTGATCTCTCTCTCTCTCTCTCTCTCGTGTTCTTGATTTGGCACGATCTTGATGTATCACGAGCTTTGCCATTATAGTTGGATCTTATGATGTTTCTCCCCCTCTACTCTCTTGTAATGGATTGAGTTTTCCCTTTGAAGTTATCTTATCATATTGAGTCTTTAAGTATTTGAGAACACTTGATGTATGTCTTGCCATGCTTCTCTGTGGTGACAATGGGATATTCACGTGATCTACTTGATGTATGTTTTGGTGATCAACTTGCATGTTCAGTGACCTTGTGAACTTATTCATAGGGGTTGGCACACGTTTTCGTCTTGACTCACCGGTAGAAACTTGTGGGCACTCTTTGAAGTACTTTGTGTTGGTTGAATAGATGAATCTGAGATTGTGTGATGCATATCGTATAATCATGCCCACGGATACTTGAGGTGACAATGGAGTATCTAGGTGACATTAGGGTTTTGGTTGATTTGTGTCTTAAGGTGTTATTCTAGTATGAACTCTATGATAGATCGAACGGAAAGAATAGCTTCATGTTATTTTACTACGGACTCTTGAACAGGTAGATCAGAACGGATAACTTTGATGTGGTTTCGTACCCTACCATAATCTCTTCGTTTGTTCTCCACTATTAGTGGCTTTGGAGTGACTCTTTGTTGCATGTTTAGGGATTGTTATATGACCTATCTATGTTATTATTGTTGAGAGAACTTGCACTAGTGAAAGTATGAACCCTAGGCCTTGTTTCCTACCATTGCAATACCGTTTACGCTCACTTTTACCTCTTGCTACCTTGCTGTTTTTATTATTTCAGATTACAAATACCTTTATCTACCATCTATTTTGCACTTGTATCTTCATATCTTCGCCGAACTAGTGCACCTATACAATTTGCCATTGTATTGGGTGTGTTGGGGACACAAGAGACTCTTTGTTATTTGGTTGCAGGGTTGCTTGAGAGAGACTATCTTCATCCTACGCCTCCCACGGATTGATAAACCTTAGGTCATCCACTTGAGGGAAATTTGCTACTGTCCTACAAACCTATGCACTTGGAGGCCCAACAACGTCTACAAGAAGAAGGTTGTGTAGTAGACATCATCTCCTTACTCGTTCTGTAATGCATCATCCCGCAAGTAACTCATTAGTCACATTCCTTGCAAGGGTTCATATGATGTGCACTACCGAGAGGGCCCAGAGATACCTCTCCGATACTCGGAGTGACGAATCCTAATCTCGATCTATGCCAACCCAACAAACACCTTCGGAGATACTTGTAGAGCATCTTTATAATCACCCGGTTACGTTGTGATGTTTGATAGCACAAAAGGCATTCCTCCGGTGCCCGGTAGTTGGATAATCTCATAGTCGGAGGAATATATATATGACATGAAGAAAGGAGTAGCAATAAAACTGAATGATCATTATGCTAAGCTAATTGATGGGTCTTCTCCATCACATCATTCCACTAATGATGTGATCCCACTTGACGGTGTACTGGACTAGTGGGTACTCACCATGTCGTCTCCCGGTCAGTTGGATTGGGCCGAGGACCCCCATGGCCGTTTACTCATGGGCCAGTTTGGACAACCGAAGTATACACGCGGAAGATTCTACCAGACTTGGTAATCCAGACAAGGACTCCTCTCCACCAGCGTATTTGACTAGGACTCTTGTAATCCTAGGCCTCTGGTACATTATATAAACCAAGGACAAGCTAGTCGATAGATCATTATGACGTTACTCATCAAACCTCTAGGGTTTAGACCATAACATATGATCTCGAGGTAGATCAACTCTTGTAACCCCTATACTCATTAAAGTCAATCAAGCAGCATGTAGGGTATTATCTCTTCGAAAGAGCCCGAAGCTAGGTAAAATCCCGTGTTCATGTTACCATCGATCCTAAGACACACAGCTTGGGACCCCCTACCCGAGATCTGCCGGATCTATCACAGGTCAATGGGCGTCTTTGTCCCGCCACAAGCTCGAATTGCGTCATCAACAACCGAGCACATTAACCAGCTAAATCGCTTTTATGCTAAAAAACTTTTAGTTTTAAATTTTGTTCGGTTCGACCAAGCATTATACTTTTTTGGCAAAAAGTTGTTTGTGAAAAAGTTCCTTGTCATAACTTTGTTTGTGACACACAAATTCAAATACCTTGTTTACTTGGGGGCTTCCTTTATGAATCCTTTCCTCTTGCATATGATTATACTTGTATGGCTTCGTTCCTTGTTCGTGTATTACGCCACTATATGCACCATGTGGACTTAAGTATTCCACAAGCTGGATTGCCTTGCTCCTGTGTTTACCCCTACATTCCTGATTGTTCACCTAGGGAGTAAATGGAGCACCTCTGTGATTGTCACGACCGGCTCATCCAAGCTCGGACCTCAGACTGGGTGAAGCCGAAAGCTAGCGCTCTTATTGGTTTCAATCATGGTCGGCACACAACGGAACTCATGAGTACAAAAAATTTGTTACACAAGTCTCATAGTAACAATGAGCAACCGAAGAAAGGTATCGGTGGGGGTACTATTTTCTTCGAAGATGCTTCTTACACTTCGTCAGTAATATAGCATAAGTTCCCTAAGCGCGCTTTGTATGTTACGGCCTTATGGCCTGATTGCCTAGTTATTGGAAACATTGTCGATATTCTTGAAAGGTGGAGTACATAACACTTTTCGTCCCTTGACCAAAGAGGGAGAAGCCGAAGGTCGGTTAAGACGTGTTTAAAGTTCGGGTGAACACAGAAATGATATAAGTACTTTGGTACATACAATAATTATATATAAAATTCTTTTACCCAAGTCACATGGGGGCTCTTAATATTTATATGAGTTGTTTTATAGTAAATGTGTTTTCTTCTTGGTCATTGCAAAGTCTTTTTCTACCGCTGCTTTTTCGACTCAAGTGTTTGGTTAATAGCCGGATAGCCTGTCTTCTCTCTAAAAACTGCTCGAGTTCAGTTCGCTAAAACTGACCTCGGAGAAGTACTCCGCCTTTGGGATAAGGAGCTTGAATCCGTAGACTGACCCGCGTGAAGTCTTGAGATCGGATGTGTCATGTTAAAGCACGACAGAAGCACAATTTTTTTCCATTTTTCAGATTGGCACCAAACACTTGATCTTGTTCGGACGTCAAGTTTTTACTGACGTTTTTTTGGTTTTCCGAGCCTATGTCACTTTAAAACTATTTGTGTGTTTCCAGCATAAGTCTCGCAGTGCAACGCCGGACACCTTTAGAGATTCGGCAAAAGCATTATCGGATAGTTCTATATATGCATCGGTTTCAAATTGTGTCTTCGGTCAATAGTTGGGTTGCCCGGCTCCTGTGCTTGCTGCCTACGTTCCGTTGTGTTTGGCTAGGTGTGCAAAGGGAGAACCATTGTGATTGTGCTTCGAGCTCGCAAGTTTAATCATCTCAGAGGAGAAAGACGAAAATTGACTGTCACAATAAGCGTAAATTGGTCAGCGATCCGATGACTGTATTAAACTATAAGGTCGATAGAGGTCACTGCTACCTCTTGAGCATGCGTTGGTTTTTCCCTTGAAGAGGAAAGGGTGATGCAGCAAAGTAGCATAAGTATTTCCCTCAGTTTTGACAACCAAGGTATCAATCCAGTAGGAGGCTCCTCAAAAGTCCCACGCACCTACACAAACAAACAAGAACCTCGCAACCAACGCGATAAAGGGGTTGTCAATCCCTTCACGGTAACTTGCGGAAGTGAGATCTGATAGAGATAATATGGTAAGATAAATATTTTTGGTATTTCTATGATATACATTAGAAAATAAAAGATGCAAAAAAAAGTAGATGGAAAACTTATATGATAAAAGATAGACCCGGGGGCCATAGGTTTCACTAGTGGCTTCTCTCAAGATAGCATAATTATTATGGAGGGTGAACAAATTACTGTCGAGCAATTGATAGAAAAGTGCATAGTTATGAGGTTATCTAGGCATGATCATGTATATAGGCATCACATCCGTAACAAGTAGACCGACTCCTGTCTACATCTACTACTACTACTCCACACATCGACCGGCTCCTGCCTGCATCTAGAGTATTAAGTTCATAAGAACAGAGTAACGCCTTAAGCAAGATGACATGATGTAGAGGGATAAACTCATGCAATATGATATAAACCCCATCTTTTTATCCTTGATGGCAACAGTACAATACATGCCTTGCTGCCCCTACTTTCACTAGGAAAGGACACCGCAAGATTGAACCCAAAGCTAAGCACTTCTCCCATGGCAAGGAAGATCAATCTAGTATTGCCAGACCAAACTGATAATACGAAGAGACTTGCAAAGATAACCAATCATACATAAAAGAATTCAGAGGAGATTCAAATATTTCTCATAGATAAACTTGATCATAAACCCACAATTCATCAGATCTTGACAAACACACCGCAAAAAGAGTTACATCGAATAGATCTCCAAGAAAAGGAAGGAGAACTTTATATTGAGAATCAAAGAGAGAAAAGAAGCCATATAGCTAATAACTATGGACCCGAAGGTCTGTGGTAAACTACTCACAACTCATCAGAGAGGCCTTGGTGGTGATGGAGAGGCCCTCTATGGTCAATTACCCCTCCGGCACAGCACTGGCGAAGGCTCCAAGATGGGATCTCGCGGATACAGAAGGTTGTGGCGGTGGAAATAGTTTTTTGTGGTGCTCCTTGATGTTTTCGGGGTACGTAGATACATATAGGCGAAGGAAGTCGGTCAGGGGAGCCACGAGGGGCCCACGAGGCAGGGGCGCGCCCAACCTTACTGGGCGTGCCTGCCACCCTCGTGGCCGCCTCGGCTGCTTCTTGACGTCCACTCCAAGTCTCATGGATTGTGTTTTTTCCAAAAAGATCACTCCCGAAGGTTTCATTCTGTTTGGACTCCATTTGATATTCCTTTCCTTCGATATACTAAAATAGGAAAAAAACAACAATTCGGGCTGGGCCATTGGTTAGTAGGTTAGTCCCAAAAATGATATAAAAGTGTAAAGTAAAGCCCATAAACATCCAAAACAGGTAATATAATAGCATGGAACAATCAAAATTTATATATACGTTGGAGACGTATCAAGCATCCCCAAGCTTAATTCATGCTCGTCCTCGAGTAGGTAAATGATAAAAATAGAATTTTTAATGTGGAATGCTACCTAGCATAATTCTCAATGTAATTTTCTTTATTGTGGCATGATTGTTTAGATCCAAATGATTCAAGATAAAATCTTATAAAACATAAAAATAATAATACTTCGAAGCATACTAACAAATAATCATGTCCTATCAAAATAGCATAGCCAAAGAAAGCTTATCCCTACAAAATCATATAGTTAGACCATGCTTCATCTTTATCACACAAAATACTCCCATCATGCACAACCCCGGTTTCAGCCAACCAATTGGTTCATACTTTTTAACACGCTTCAGCTTTTTCAACTTTTACACAACACATGACCGCAAGCCATGGACATAGCACTATATGTGGTGTATGGTGGTGGTTGTGAGGACAAAAAGGGAGAAGATAGTCTCACATCAACTAGGCGTATCAACGGGCTATGGAAATGCCCATTAATAGATATCAATGTGAGTGAGTAGGGATTGCCATGCAACGGATGCACTAGAGCTATAAATATATGAAAGCTCAACAAAATAAACTATGTGGGTGTGCATCCAACTTGCTTTCTCATGAAGACCTAGGGCGTTTTGAGGAAGCCCATCATTCAAATATACAACCCAAGTTCTATAATGAAAAATTCCCACTAGTATATGAAAGTTATAACATAAGAGACTCTCTATCATGAAGATCATGGTGCTACTTCGAAGCACAAGTGTGGTAGAAGGATAGTAACATTGTCCCTTCTCTCTTTTTCTCTCATTTTTTTTATTTGGTGGGCTTCTTTGGCCTCTTTTTTATGGGCTTCTTTGGCCTCTTTTATTTTTTTTATAAAGTCCGAAGTCTCATCCCGACTTGTGGGGGAATCATAGTCTTCATCATCCTTTCCTCACTTGGGCAATGCTCTAATAATGAAGATCATCACACTTTTATTGATTTACAACTCAAAAATTACAACTCGATACTTAGAACAAAATATGACTCTATGTGAATGCCTCCAGTGGTGTACTGGGATATGCAATGAATCAAGAGTGACATGTATGAAAATTATGAAGGTGGCCTAATCATGATCATGCAAAGAGCAATATGACAATGATGGAGCGTGTCATAATAAACGGAACGGTGGAAAGTTGCATGGCAATATATCTCGGAATGGCTATGGAAATGCCATAATAGGTAGGTATGGTGGCTGTCTTGAGGAAGGTAAATAATGGGTGCATGATACCGGCGAAGGTTGCGCAGCATAATAGAGGCTAGCAAAGTGGAAGGGTAAGTGTGCGTATATCCATGGACTCACATTAGTCATAAAGAACTCATATACTTATTGCAAAAGTCTACTTGCCCTCGAAGCAAAGTACTACTATGCATGCTCCTAGGGGAAGGGTTGGTAGGATTTAACCATCGCGCGATCCCGACCTCCACTCATAAGGAAAGCAATTAAAAGAGCATCCCATGCAACAAATTTGTCACATAACTTTTACCATACGTGCATGCTACGGGACTTGCTAACTTCAACAAAAGTATTTATCAATTTCATAATTACCCAACTAGCATGACTCTAGCATTACCACCTTTATATATCAAAACAATTATCAATCATCAAATTGATCATAGTTTTTAATGCACTTTCTATGATAGTTTTTATTATACCCAACTTGGATGCTCATCATTCTAGGACCAAATTTATAATCATAGAAAATACGCTGTTCTAAAAGACTCTCAAAATGATATAAGTGAAGCATGAGAGATCAACAATTTCTTCAAAATAAAGCCACCGCCGTGCTCTAGAAAATATAAGTGAAGCACATAGAGCAAAACTATCTAGCTCAAAAGATATAAGTGAAGCACATAGAGTATTCTAATAAATTCTAAATCATGTGGGTCTCTCCCAAAAGGTGTGTACAGCAAGGACGATTGTGGTAAACTAAAAATCAAAGACTCATATAATACAAGATGCTCCAAGCAAAACACATATCATGTGGTAAATAAAAATATAGCTCCAAGTAAAGTTATCGATAGACGAAGACGAAACAGGGGATGCCTTTCGGGGCATACCCAAGCTTAGGCTTTTGGTTGTCCTTGAATATCTTGGGGTTCCATGGGCATCCCCAAGCTTAGGGTTTTTCCACTCCTTATTCCACAGTCCATCAAATCTTTACCCAAAACTTGAAAACTTCACAACACGAAACTCAACAGGAAATCTCATAAGCTCTGTTAGTGCAAGAAAGAAAAACTACCACATAAGGTACCGTAATGAACTCATTATTTATTTATGTTGGTGTTAAACCTACTTTATTCCAACATGTCAATGGTTCATACCCCCCGATACTAGCCATAGATGCATCAAAATAAGCAAACAACACACGAAAAACAGAATCTGTCAAAAACAGAACAGACTGTAGCAATCTGTAACTTTTGAATACTTGTGGAACCTTAAAAATACTACCAAAATATGAAGACCTAGGCAATTTGTCTATTGATCTACATCAAAATAAATCAACGCAAAAGGATGTTTCTGTGATTTATTGAATTTTTCTCGTGCATGCAAAGTTTCTGTTTTTCACCAGAATCAAATTAACTTTCACCCAAGGTTATCCTATAGGTTCTACTTGGCACAAACACTAATTAAAACATAAAAACACATCTAACCAGAAGCTAGATTGATTATTTATTACTAAACAGTAAGTAAAAGCAAGGAACAAAAATAAAATTGGGTTGCCTCCCAACAAGCGCTATCGTTTAAAGCCTTTTTAGCTAGGCATTGAGATTTCAATGATGCTCACATGAAAGACAAGAATTGAAGCATAAGGAGAGTATCATGAAACACGTGACAAACACATCTAAGTCTAACATACTTCCTATGCATAGGCATATTATAGAAAAAGAAATTATCATACCAAGCAAAAACTAGCATATGCAAGGAAGCGGAAAGAAAGAATAGCAATCTCAACATGAAGAGAGGTAATTTAGTAACATGAAAATTTCTATGACCATATTTTCCTCTCTCATAATAATTACATGTAGGATCATAAGCAAATTCAACAATATATCGATCACAAAACATATTCTCAACATGATCCACATGCATACGAAGTTGACACTCTCCCAAAATAGTGGGATCAACATTAACTAAAGTCATGACCTCTCCAAACCCACTTTTATCAAAAAATTCATAATATTGAACATTCTCCAAATATGTGGATCTAAATTTGGCACTCTTCCAAACCCACTTTCAATATTATTGCAAACATTATTATCAATCTCATATTCATCATGGGGCTTAAACAAATTTTCAAGATCATAAAAAGAATCACCCCAATCATGATCATCGCAACAAGTAGTAGACATAGCAAAACTAGCATCCCCAAGCTTAGGGTTTTGCATATTATTAGCACAATTAACATCAAGAGAATTTATAATAACATCATTGCAATCATGCTTTTCATCGAAGGAACTATCAAGTATGGGTGAAATAGCAACGATCTCATGTTTAACATAAGTAACTATAGCAAATTCATCTTCATAAATATTGGCATCATGGCCACAAGAATAGCAAGCATCATGTTCATCAAGGGATATTTCGATCAAATCATCGGTATCATAATTACCTATAGATTCATGCATATCATTAGTTTCTTCCAAAGCAACGGTCATTCTTTCAATAAATTCCTTAACATAGGCATTACGAGCACAATTTTCATAGCAATATTTAAGTATGTCGGAATTTTTAGATTTGTAGAGAGTAATATCATACTTTTCAATCAAAGAAGCAACTTCATGAGCACCCTTAAAAATTACAAATTCTTCAATTTGTTTGATATCATAGTAACTATAAACACCCTTTGCATAAGAAGATAAGATTTCATTATCATTAAACTCACATAGGTAGGGAAGGTGTATTTTAGGGTTCTTAGAGAAACAAGTAAAATCATAAATTTCACACAGATTCCAAGCATAGCAAAGCAAACTATTTAAGTGATACCATAAGAGCTTCCCCTTTTCAGACAAACGATGATGCACAAAATGAGCATGCTCATCTAAAGATTTCCCATCAACTAGGCTAGTTGGGGTTTCAGCACGAGCGCATAAGGATCAAAGATGATCCAAGTAAAACACTTTAAGTGGATCCATATCAATAGATTTTTAGCAAGCAAAGATGCAAGCACATAGAAGGCACATGGAGACACAAGCAAACATAAGATCAAACAAAAGAGGGGCGAAGAAAAGGCAAAGGTGAACTGGGGGAGAGGAAAACGAGAGGCAAATGGCAAATAATGTAATGCGAGGGAGATGAGTTTGTGATGGGTACTTGGTATGTCTTGACTTGAGCGATGACCTCCCCGGCAACGGCGCCAGAAATCCTTCTTGCTACCTCTTGAGCATACGTTGGTTTTTCCCTTGAAGAGGAACGGGTGATGCAGCAAAGTAGCGTAAGTATTTCCCTCAGTTTTGAGAACCAAGGTATCAATCCAGTAGGAGGCTCCTCAAAAGACCCACGCAGCTACACAAACAAACAAGAACCTCACAACCAACGCGATAAAGGGGTTGTCAATCCCTTGATGGTAACTTGCAAAAGTGAGATCTGATAGAGATAATATGATAAGATAATTTTTTTGGTATTTTTATGATATACATTGGAAAATAAAAGATGCAAATAAAAGTAGATGGAAAACTTATATGATAAAAGATAGACCCGGGGCCATATGTTTCACTAGTGGCTTCTCTCAAGATAGCATAATTATTACGGTGGGTGAACAAATTACGGTCGAGCAATTATTAGAAAAGTGCATAGTTATGAGGTTATCTAGGCATGGTCATGTATATAGGCATCACGTCCGTAACAAGTAGACCGACTCCTGCCTGCATCTACTACTATTACTCCACACATCGACCGACTCCTGCCTGCATCTAGAGTATTAAGTTCATAAGAACAGAGTAATGCCATAGGCAAGATGACATGATGTAGAGGGATAAACTCATGCAATATGATATAAACCCCATATTTTTATCCTCGATGGCAACAATACAATACGTGGCTTGCTGCCCCTACTGTCACTAGGAAAGGACACCGCAAGATTGAACCCAAAGCTAAGCACTTCTCCCATGGCAAGAAAGATCAATCTAGTAGGCCAAACCAAACTGATAATTCAAAGAGACTTGCAAAGATAACCAATCATACATAAAAGAATTCAAAGGAGATTCAAATATTTCTCATAGATAAACTTGATCATAAACCCACAATTCATCGGATCTCGACAAACACACCGCAAAAAGAGTTACATTGAATAGACCTCCAAGAAGAGGAAGGAGAGCTTTGTAAGGAGAACTTTGTATTGAGAATCAAAGAGAGAGAAGAAGCCATCTAGATAGTAACTATGGACCCGAAGGTATGTGGTAAACTACTCACAACTCATCAGAGAGGCCTTGGTGGTGATGGAGAGGCCCTCCATGGTCGATTCCCCCCCCGGCGGAGCACCGCCGAAGGCTCCAAGATGGGATCTCGCGGATACAGAAGGTTGTGGCGGTGGAAATAGTTTTTCGTGGTGCTCCTGGATGTTTTTGTGGTACGTAGATATATATAGGTGAAGATAGTCGGTCAGGGAAGCCACGAGGGGCCCACAAGGCTGGGGGGCGCGCCCACCCTTACTAGGCGCGTCGGCCACCCTCGTGGCCGCCTCGGCTGCTTCTTGACATCCACTCCAAGTCTCCTGGATTGGGTTTGTTCCAAAAATATTGCTCCCGAAGGTTTCATTCCGTTTGGACTCCGTTTGATATTCCTTTCCTTCGGGATACTGAAATAGGCAAAAAACAACAATTCGGGCTGGGCCTCCAGTTAGTAAGTTAGTCCCAAAAATGATATAAAAGTGTAAAGTAAAGCCCATAAACATCCAAAACAGGTAATATAATAGCATGGAACAATCAAAAATTATAGATATGTTGGAGACGTATCAGTCACCCCATATTAAATGACAGCGTTCATAATATTGGCCGAAGTGTTTACGGCTTGACCTCGACTTTCGCTGAACTCTAACCGGGGCTAGTTACTGGCCTCCAAACTTTAAGTTCCTATGACTAAGTGAAAGTTATAAAGCCCGCATATCTGATTTCCTGGTTTCCGCTAACACAACCGCCTTCGGGCACCAAGACATCAGCTAAGGGTTGTCTTGTTATTGCGGAAACACCTTGTATAGTATCTACAAAGGGGTAGAAGCCGATGATGGGCCACTTTCAACTGATAAACAGTCGCAACGGAGTCAAAATAAACATATCATCGGCATTTGTATTTAATATACAAGGGCCGCCTTCCGTAATCATCATTATAAAGCCATAAATATGCATCAATTTGACTTCAGATTTTTGCCAAGCTGGGTTGCGTGGATCCTGTGCTTACCCCTACATTCCCGATTGTTCAGCTAGGCGGTAAAGGGAGCACCTCTGTGATTGTTACTACCGGCTCATCCTAGTTAGTACCTCAGACTGGGTGAAGCCGAAAGCTAGCAATCTTAAAGGATCACATTGGTCGACAACGACGGAAGTGAAAATTTGGGGTTCATTAATACCATAGAGTTCGGGAACTTTCCCCAAACTAAATCCTGAATATTTTCCTCCCACATTGATCAGATCGAAGGTGAGATTTCATGATCATGATAAGCATGACAACCAGAAGAAAGGAACCGATAGCGGGATTATTTTCTTTGGAAGATGTTTCTTACGTTAAAACGTAATATAACATATCTCTCCGTGTACCTTTCTTTATAAAACCGTATGGCTTGATTGCCTTGTTTTCCATAAATCTTTGCCCTTATAACGGCTTTATAAAGTAGGAAAACACTCCTCGGCTACTGGCCGAAGAGGTTGAAGCCGATGGTCAGTGAACAAAGTTTTGTACAGTGCGGATCTGAGCATTAATGATGTAGAGTACTTGGATACATAGAATCATTACACATGATTTGTGATTTTACATCGGATATCGATCCTTAATTCGGACAACCGTGTCCACATTAAGGCTCAGGAGCTACTGGGCTTCGTGCTTATTATTTATAAATATGAAAGGGGTACATCGATCCCCTGATCTTGTGTTGCCACCGACCAGTGTCTCGGGGGTTACTGCATTGCCTGTTCAATGCAGAAAATTCAAAGTGCTTAGGGTTTGGCTTGACCGAACTATAGGCAAATGCGTCTTCAGACAACAACAGGTACCATCTGGACCTATATGGCATCAAGAAAATATATTACGGCTACTTCTCAAGACCCTCTCGCAAGGGCCCGTTCACCGATCACTATTATCTCTAATATATTACACTGCGTTTCTATTCCTATTAGGGCTAGGAGTTGATCCTCAGGCTGATTTCGCGCATCGACCTGAGTCTCAGGTGCTACTAGCATCAGCGGTCTCATGTTTTCCTTCAGGTGCATCTCGGGTTTTAGACTGACACACACCTTGAGGGCTACTAGATATACGTATATTGGCTATATATCTCGGCAGAGAATAAATTGCACCAGTCAAAAATATTCACCAAAAATCAGCCCGCGGTCGGGGTGGTGCACCACCTCGGAAGCAGTCTGGCATAAAGCTCGGGCGCCAGTGGCTAGCTCCATAGAGGGCATTTCCGGCATTAATCTCGGCTAAATTCCTTCAACTTTTTCCAACCAAGGTGATCTATGACACCTCGGATATAGTACGACATTGGAGCTCGGATATAGTCCGGCGTTGGAGCTTGGACACAGTCTGGCGTTGGAGCTCGGATACATTCTAGCGTTGAAGCTCGGAAGCAGTCTGGCGTTAGTGCTTGGCTGCAAAAGATACCACGAATGCAGTCCAACGTTGGGGCTCAGATGCAAGAGGACACCGCCGCACGGGAACAACTTCAAACCCGAGGTGTGGCATAAAAAATGACAAGGCATTGATAAAAGCCGACAACTTAAAGGGGCTCCTTGGATACCCGACATGTAAACTCTTCGGATTTGCTTCGGCAATCCTCAAGATGAAGATAAAAAGATTTTTGAACCAGTTTTCAAGACCGACGACCGAAGATGAAGAACAGTTCGGAAGAATCGAGGAGCGTCCCCAAGTTGAAGACCGGTTCAGGGGGCTACTGACGGTGTCCTGGACTAGGGGGTACTCACCACTTCGTCTCTCGGTCAGTTGGATTTGGCCGAGGACCCCCGTGGTCGGTTACTCATGGGCCAGTTTAGACAGCCGAAGTATACACGCGGAAGATTCTACAAGACTTGGTGATCAAGACAAGGACTCCTCTCCACCGGCGTATTCGACTAGGACTCTTGTTATCCTAGACCTCTGGTACATTATTTAAACCGAGGCTAGGCTAGTCGATAGATCATTATGACATTACTCATCATACCTCTAGGGTTTAGACCACAACATATGATCTCGAGGTAGATCAACTCTTGTAACCCCTATACTCATTAAAGTCAATCAAGAAGCATGTAGGGTATTATCTCTTCGAGAGAGCCCGAAGCTGGGTAAAATCCCATGTTCATGTTACCATCGATCCTAAGACACACAGCTTGGGACCCCCTACCCGAGATCTGTCGATTTGACACCGACACCTCTGATCAAATGACAACTCATGTCCATGGCTAGGAAACTTAACCATCTTTGATCAACGAGCTAGTCTAGTAGAGGCATACTAGGGACACACCGTTTTGTCTATGTATTCACACATGTATCAAGTTTCCGATTAATACAATTCTAGCATGAATAATAAACATTTATCATGATATAAGGAAATATAAAATAACAACTTTATTATTGCCTCTAGGGCATATTTCATTCAGGGCGCCGCCCCCTCCCCTAGTTTAATTCGGCCTCCTTCCGTCTTGGGGGCGCGCCACCCCTATGTGGGCTGGTGTGCGTCCCTCCTATGGCCCATATGGCTCTTCCCCCGGGGGGGGGGGGGGTCCGGTAACCCCCCCGGTATGCCGATATGTACCCGATACATTCTGGAACACTTCTGGTGTTCGAATGCTACCTTCCAATATATCAATCTTTAAATGTCGACCATTTGGAGACTCCTCGTCATGTCTGTGATCTCATCCGGGACTCCGAACAACATTCGGTCACCAAATCACATAACTCATATAATACAAATCGTCATTGAACGTTAAGCGTTTGGACCCTACGGGTTCGAGAACTATATATGTAGACATGACCGAGACACCTCTCCGGTCAATAACCAATGGCGGAACCTGGATGCTCATATTGGTTCCCACATATTCTACGAAGAACTTTATCGGTCAAACCGCTATGTCAACATACGTTATTCCATTTGTCATCGGTATGTTACTTGCCCGAATTCGATCGTGCCGGCAAGTCTCTTTAGTCGTTCAGAAATGTATCACTAACTCATTACTCACATTGCTTGCAAGGCTTCATATGATGTCCATTACCGAGAGGCCCAGCGATATATACCTTTCCGATACTCGGAGTGACAAATCTTAATCTCGATATATGCGAACCCAACAAACACCTTCGGAGATACCTGTAGAGCATATTTATAATCACCCAGTTATGTTGTGACGTTTGATAGCGCACAAGGCATTCCTCCAGTGTCCGGAAGTTGCATAATCTCATAGTCGAAGGAATATGTGTTTGACATGAAGAAAGCAGTAGCAATAAAAGTGAACGATCATTATGCTATGCTAACGGATGGGTCTTGTCCATCACATCATTCTCCTAATGATGTGATCCTGTTCATCAAATGGCAACACATGTCCATGGCTCGGAAACTTAACCATCTTTGATCAATGAGCTAGTCTACTAGAGGCATACTAGGGACACGGTGTTCTGTCTATGTATACACACATGTATCAAGTTTCTGGTTAAAACAATTTTAGCATGAATAATAAACATTTATAATGAATAAGGTAATATAAAATAAAAACTTTATTATTGCCTCTAGGGCATATTTCCTTCAAGAAGTGTTCCCTCTGTAAGAGATAATTTTTCTGTACTAGAGAGAGGAGTGGGTGTAGGTTTACAACCTTGCAAGCCAGCCTTCCTTACCATATCTGTTGCGTATTTTTATTGAGAAAGATGTAACCCATCCTTGTGTTGCTTCGCCAATCCCTAGGAAGTAATGTAATTCTCCTAGATCCTATAGAGCAAATTCGGCACTCAAATCCTCCAAGAGTCCTGATATTGCTTCATCAGATGAACTTGTGACAATAATATCATCAACATATATAAGGACAAACATGGAGGTGTTGAACATGTTATAAATAAACAAGGATGTCTCAGATTTGGAAGGAACGAAACCAAGTGTCTGCATCTTTTTACTAAGACGGGAGTACCATGCCCTTGGAGCTTGTTTCAGTCCATATAGTGCTTTGTCTAGCTTGCACACATGAGAAGGTGTACGTTTGTCTTCAAATCCAGGAGGTTGTTTCATGTGCACTTCCTCTTGCAGAAAACCATGGAGGACTTATGCTGCAATATCCGAGAATGTTTTTGCCGAATCTCTAAAGGTGTCCGGCTTTGCAGTGCGAGACTTAAGCTGGAAACACACAAATAGTTTAAAAGTGCCATAGGCTTGGAAAACCAAAAAAAGTCAGTAAAAACTTGACGTCCGAACAAGATCAAGTGTTTGGTGCCAATGCGAAAATTGGAAAAAAAAATTGTGCTTCTGTCGTGCTTTAACATGACACATCCGATCTCAAGACTTCACGCGGGTAAGCCTATTGCTTCAAGCTCCTTATCCCAATGGCGGAGTACTTCTACGAGGCAAGTTTTAGCGAACTAAACTCGAGCGGCCTTTAGAGAGAAGACATGCTATCCGGCTATTGACCATACACTCGAGTCGCAAAAGGAGTGGCAGAAAAAGTCTTTGCAACGACCAAGAAAAAACACATTTATTATAAAACAGCTCATAGAAATTTTAAGAACCCCCCAAGTGACTTGGGTAAAAGAATTTAATGTATAATGATTTATATGTACCGAAGTACTTATATGATATCCGTGTTCACCCGAACTTTAAAGCGTCTTAACCGACCGTTGGCTTCTCCCTTTTCGGTCAAAGGCCGAAAAGTGTTATGTACTCCACCTGTCGAGAATATCGACGGTGTTTCCGATAACCAGACAATCAGGCCATAAGGCTGTAACAGACAAACCGCGCTTAGGAAACTTATGATATATTACTAACAAAGTGTAAGAAGCATCTTCAAAGAAAATAGTACCTCCACCAATACCTTTCTTGGGTTGCGCATTGTTACTATGAGACTTGTGCAATAGATTTTTTGTACTCATGAGTTCCGTTGTGTGCCGACCATGATTGAAAACAATAAGAGTGCTAGCTTTCGGCTTCACCCAGTCTGAGGTCCGAACTCGGATCACCCGGTCGTGACAATCGCAGAGGTGCTCCCTTTACTCCCTAGCCGAACATTCGGGAACGTAGGGGTAAGCACAGGAGCAAGGCAACCTAGCTTGCAGAACACTTAAGTCAATATGCTGCATATTATGGCGTAATATACGAACAAGGAACGAAGCCGTACAAGTATAATCATATGCAAGAGGAAAGGCTTCATAAAGGAAACCCCCAAATAAACGGGGTATTTGAATTTGTGTGTCACAAACAAAGTTATGACAAGGAACTTTTTCAGAAACAACTTTTTACCAAAAAAAGTATAATGCTTGGTCGAACCGAACAAAACTTAAAACTAAAAGTTTTTGAGCATAAAAGCGACATAGCTGGTTAATCTGCTCGGTGTTGATGATGCGATTCGGGCTTGTGGCGGGACAAAGACGCCCATTGATCTGTGGCAGATCCGACAAGGTTCGCAATCGGCATGGCCGAGGTCCCAGCCCCCAAGCCCGAGGTGTCCGAACACGGAGTTCGGCACTCCGGAGTAGTGACCGCGTAACGCAGTCAAAATCAATTACGTGCTGC
The DNA here is from genome assembly GCF_018294505.1 of Triticum aestivum. Taxonomy (NCBI): domain Eukaryota; kingdom Viridiplantae; phylum Streptophyta; class Magnoliopsida; order Poales; family Poaceae; genus Triticum; species Triticum aestivum. The sequence continues at coordinate 88,804,630 of NC_057801.1, read as the reverse complement.
ACACATAAAACAGTGCGGTCAAGGAAATAATTAATATATATATATATATATAATTCTTGCATAATTGATTTACGCAAAAATAATTTATTTAAAGAGATGTGGCCTGGCACCGAAGCCAATGTCGATGCAGGGTGTCAGCGTGACGCAGTGAAGGCATGACAAAGCCTGAATTTGCAGGGCGGTCCAGGCTCTAGATGTGGCGTTCGTCAAACTACGGACGGGAAATAGACCGAACCATCACGCAACCATCGTTAATGCAGCCATCATTTGACAGACCTGTGTACATATGATGGAACAAACCAGAGTAATAATTTCTCAGTAAATATAAACCCAAGCGAGAAAAAATTACTAGGATTAATAGCACCTGGTTTGTCTGTTGTAGCTATATGAAGGAAGGTTACTCCCGAAATTGGGACTTGATCCGCACACCCATTGCCTGATGGGTGATGAAGCGATGGCATGGCAATGCTGGCAAAGGTTGGCTCACCGAGGCGAAGCTTGTGATCTAGCTAATGTGATGAAGTTAGTTGCCTGGTGACGCCGAAGTCTCCAAGGTGAGTTGATGAAGAGATGGTGAAGCCCCTGGTCCAGAGAGGAGACGGAGCAGATCGGTGAGGAGATATTGCAGCTGCCATGTCAGCCGAGGTGTTAAAGTAGTTCATCATGATGGACATCGGCTCGATGAAGCAACAGTTCGGCCATGCCGATGAAGGTCGCAACTTGTGACGTGGTCAATGCTGGCTTGATGAAGTGACCGTGCGACGATGCCTGTGATCCCGTTCTGTGTAATCCGAGGGGCGGCGATGTTGGTGACAATCTATCCTTCATGATGCCGAACTATTGTTCAGCTTGCCGAGATGATAATCCGAAGGAGTTGAGCTCGGCTTAACAAAGCACGACGTGTCTAGCGTAGGTCGGCTGCCGTGGAGCAATGTTGTCGGGCTGGTTTGACAACGGCGCGGTGGTGAAGATTATATTGGAAAAATATTTATAATATCAGTGGGATGTGTTTGAGAATAAAACAAAATACCCTAGACAAAAACTTCCTTCAAAAAGGATGTCCAAAATCCTGTTCATAAATAAGATGAACTCAGGTCGGATTCGTTCTCGCGCAGAAAACATATCCGAATAGTGATGCACTAATCGGAAGGTTCCCGGAGTTTGGACGGTCGGATTGAGCTGAAATATTGACAGGTGGTAAATATAGGAATTCCGCACCCGATAAACGGTTGGATCTTCCAAAGGACGTCCGAGCTAGAAGCTGGACACGACAATCCAAACTCATCCGTATTCTCGTCCAGATTTGACAGGGCTCCGGTATATCGTAGATTGCCAGAGATTCCTCCATTGGAACTTGACAAAATTTTCCAGGGTTGTTGTAGACTCAATTACGCACAATTCCAGCAAAGCAATCGTTAAAATGACACTCGATGAGGCGGTTGCGGAGGATACAATTTCACTGTCCAGAAAAACAGCACGGTCGCCCGAGGGCAATGTCGACGTTGAGCCCCCGAGCTCCATGGATGACCCCTCCATGATCTTGATAGAGATCGGAGTCGTTGTTGATGAAGGCCCTCATCAGAACATGACATCCGGAGGTAGGGCGCAGTCCTCGGTCAAGCCAAGGTGACCAGTCGAGCCGGTGACGAAGAAGCCCACATCGCAGTTGATCTGCAGTTCAGCCATTGATCCTTTGCCAATCACACAGCGGAACTCTCAGTGAAAGCACCAATGTCGGTGTCAAAACCGGCGGATCTCGGGTAGGGGTTCCCAAACTGTGCGTCTAAGGCTAATGGTAACAGGAGGCAGGGGACATGATGTTTACCCAGGTTCGGGCCCTCTCTATGGAGGTAATACCCTACTTCCTGCTTGATTGATCTTGATGATATGAGTATTACAAGAGTTGATCTACCACGAGATCGTAGAGGCTAAACCCTAGAAGTCTAGCCTATGGGGATTATGATTGTGTATATCTATCGACTAGCCTGGCCCTGGTTTATATAATGTACCAGAGGCCTAGGATAACAAGAGTCCTAGCCGAATACGACGGTGGGGAGGAGTCCTTGTATTGATCACCAAGTCTTGTGGAATCTTGCTTGTATGCGGTAGCTGTCCGAACTGGCCCATGAGTATACGGCCATGGGGGTCCTCGGCCCAATCTAACTGATCGGGAGATGACATGGTGAGTACCCCCAAGTCCAGGACACCGTCAGTACCCTCGGCCACTGAACCATCATTATTTAATTTGACTCTCCTAGGTTTCGGTGGAAACCAAGGACATGATGGGGTTACTGCAATATTTGTGCATGCTGCCATATGAGGAAAGTGAGGGTGCGATACTGTTGGGTATATGACTATTAGGTATGACCCGCCCAGGAGGGGCCGGGTTATACCTATGGCGGTTCATCAATATGAAGCCCATGAGGATATTGAAGATGGCGGTTCATGAAGCAAGGGACCGAGGCCCAAGGGTGACTTAAGGCCCATAGGGGTAAATCGCCATATGTGTATGACTTATATTGTAAGGAAAGTATAGTTAGTCACCGAGCCGGACACGTTGTCTATGAGCCGGTCGGACTCCATGAGCCATTGGGCGTCAATCTGTGTATATAAAGGAGCGACCCGGCGGCGGTTCAGGGCAAGAAACAAGAGATCGAAAGCTAGGTCAAGCGTATTCGCTCCCTGGTAATCGAGACATAAGCAATACCACCTCAGACTGGATTAGGCCTTTACCTTCACCGCAAGGGGTCAAACCAGTATGAACTCATGTGTCCTTTGTCCCGTTTAACCCCTTTAAGCTAACCTAGTTGCGATGGCTCCATGGCTAAGTCCTCACACTAGGATATCTGTCATGACTATTCCACGACAGTTGGCGCCCATCATGGGGCCAGCGCACGGTGGTTTCGAGTTCTTAAAGGGCAACTTCGAAGGGATCAAGGGATACACTGTGGGCCGGATGGCCAAGAGTCATCGCGGCAAGCTCTTCATCGACAATGCAGGCTGGGCCTCGAGGATGGCTCAATTGAGTACGGGTACCGGGTCCCCTTCGACGGAATTCACGTCTTCATCGGCAAGATCGGTGAGCCGGGCCCTGAGCCGGACATCTGCATCAACATCAACGAGATGGCTCAGTGTGCACGACCCGCCCAAGCTCAGCCCTCCATGAAACATGCCTTCATGGGATTCATCCATGGGGCGGAATTTGATGAAGGATCCATGTCTGGTGGTGAGACGGCCATCTATTCTGACGGTGAGTCGTCCACGGGCGAGACTACTTCATTGTATCAACTGCAAGACGGTAGGCTTGGGGGCTGTTTCGATGGCGATAGTATTCCGGACCCCTATGAGCCGCCGAACAGGGTTGCAATCTTCATGGCCGGTGATACGTCTCCAAAGTATCTCTAATTTTTGATTGTTCCATGCTATTATATTACCTGTTTTGGATGTTTATGGGCTTTACTTTACACTTTTATATCATTTTGGGACTAACCTACTAACTCTTTTCGCGGTGTGTTTGTCGAGATCCGATGAATTGTGGGTTTATGATCAAGTTTATATATGAGAAATATTTGAATCTCCTCTGAATTCTTTTATGTATGATTGGTGATCTTTGCAAGTCTCTTCGAATTACCAGTTTGGTTTGGCCTACTAGATTGATCTTTCTTGCAATGGGAGAAGTGCTTAGCTTTGGGTTCAATCTTGCGGTGTCCTTTCCCAGTGACAGCAAGGGCAACAAGGCATGTATTGTATTTTTTCCATCGAGGATAAAAAGATGGAGTTTATATCATATTGCTTGAGTTTATCCCTCTACATCATGTCATATTGCTTAATGCGTTACTCTGTTCTTCATGAACTTAATACTCTAGATGCAGGCAGGAGTCGGTCGATGTGTGGAGTAATAGTAGTAGATGCAGAATCATTTTGATCTACTTGTTTTGGATGTGATGCCTATATACATGATCATGCCTAGATATTCTCATAACTATGCACCTTTCTATCAATTGCTCGACAGTAATTTGTTCACCCACCATAATATTTATGCTATCTTGGGAGCAGCCACTAGTGAAACCTATGGCCCCCGGGTCTATTCTTTATCATATAATTTTCCAATCTACTTTATTTTGCAATCTTTACTTTTCAGTCTATATCATAAAAATACCAAAAATATTTATCTTATCATATTATCTCTATCAGATCTCACTTTCGCAAGTGTCCGTGAAGTTATTAAAAACCCCTTTATCGCGTTGGTTGCGAGATTCTTGTTTGTTTGTGTAGGCGTGTGCGACTTGGGAGGAGCCTCCTACTGGATTGATACCTTGGTTCTCAAAAGTGAGGGAAATACTTATGCTACTTTGCTGCATCACCCTTTCCTCTTCAAGGAAAAAACCAACGCATGCTCAAGAGGTAGCAAGAAGGATTTCTGGCGCCTTTGCCGGGGAGGTCTCCGCTCAAGTCAAGACATACCGAGTACCCATCACAAACTCATCTCCCTTGCATTACATTATTTTCCATTTGCCTCTCGTTTTTCTCTCCCCCACTTCACCTTTGCCGTTTAATTCTCTCTCTCTTTTCCGTTCACCTCTTTTTCGCTTGTCTCTTGTGTACTCATGTGTTAGTTGTCTATCTCGTTATCATGACTAGTTCGTTATCTGCTCCTATGTCCCCCGAGTTTGAAGTTCTTCACTTCAAGCAAAGGCAAGGAGAAAACTTAAAATATGCTTGGTATAGGATTATGGAATCTTATCATAATTGCACCTTAGAGGTGAATTTTAGAATTTTACTTCGCAATTTTTATGTTGGACTAAATATGTCCCATAGACAACTCTTGGATTGTATTGCCAAAGGAAATTTTATTGAAATTGATCCCAGTATTGCGCATGAAATTATAGAGGGAATAGTGGGACCACTACCTAAACAAAGGGGGCCACATCATACCCAAGAAGAGACACAAGTTTTTGAAAAGATATGTGAAGTAACAAAAATCTTACAAAAGTCTCTTGAACCTCTTAAGAGTGTTAGCGGGAATGTTCACCGTATAAATATGTTGATTACTCTTTGCAATAAGCGGTTGGATTCTTTAGATCTAAAAATTTCCGAGTATGAAGGGAAACGTAGAGAACCTCCCGGATTCGAGCATGACTCCACTAAGAAACTGAAAATTAAAGATGATAATACTTAGATCTATTCTCGCTTTTATGCCTAGCTAGGGGCGTTAAACGATAGCGCTTGTTGGGGGGCAACCCAACTTTATTTTTGTTCCTTGATTTTTGTTCCTGTTTAGTAATAAATAATTCATCTAGCCTCTGTTTAGATGTGGTTTTATGTTTTGATTAGTGTTTGTGCGAAGTAGAACCTATAGGATCATCTTGGGTGAAAGTTAATTTGATTCTGCTAAAAAACAGAAACTTTGTGCTCACGAGAAAAAATTCTATAAATCACATAAACGTGATTTTGAGTTGATTCTTTTCGAAGTAGATCAATATACAAATTACCTAGGACTTCCTATTTTGGTAGGACTTTTGGAGTCCAATAAGTATTCAAAAGTTACAGATTCCTACAGATTGTTCTGTTTTTGACAGATTCTGTTTTTCGTGTGTTGTTTGCTTATTTTGATGCATCTATGGCTAGTATCGGGGGGTATGAACCATAGAGAAGTTGGAATACAGTAGGTTTAACACCAATATAAATAAAGAATAAGTTCATTACAGTACCTTAAGTGGTGGTTTTTCTTTCTTGCACTAACGGAGCTCATGAGATTTCCTGTTGAGTTTTTTGTTGTGAAGTTTTCAAGTTTTGGGTAAAGATTTGATGGACTATGGAATAAAGAGTGGCAAGAGCCTAAGCTTGGGGATGCCCATGGCACCCCAAGATATTCAAGGACAACCAAAATCCTAAGCTTGGGGATGCCCCAGAAGGCATCCCCTCTTTCGTCTTCGTCTATTGGTAACTTTACTTGGAGCTATATTTTTATTTACCACATGATATGTGTTTTGCTTGGAGCGTCTTGTATGATATGAGTCTTAGCTTTTTAGTTTAACACAATCATACTTGCAGTACACACCTTTTGGGAGAGACACACATGATTCGGAATTTATTAGAATACTCTATGTGCTTCACTTATATCTTTTGAGCTATATGTAGTTTTCCTCTAGTGCTTCATTTATATCTTTTTAGAGAACGGTGGTGATTTTATTTCGTAAAAGGTATTGATCTCTCATGATTCACTTATATTATTTTGAGAGTCTTTTAGAACAGCATGGTATTTGCTATGGTTATAAAATTGGTCCTAGAATGGTGGCATCCAAGTTGGGTATAATAAAATCTATCATGAGAACTGAATTGAATACTATGATCAACTTGATGCTTAATAATTGTTTTGAGATACGAAGGTGGTAATATGAGAGTCATGCTAGTTGATGTAATTGTGAATCTAAGAAATACTTGTGTTGAGGTTTGCAAGTCTCGTAGCATGCACGTATGGTAACCGTTGTGTGACAAATTTATTGCATAGGGTGCTCTTTTGATTGCCTTCCTTATGTGTGGAGGCCGGGGGAGCGTGATGGTTAACTCCTACCAACCTACCCCCTAGGAGCATGCGTAGTAGTACTTTGCTTCAAGGGATAATAAAACTTTTGCAATAAGTATATGAGTTCTTTATGACTAATGTTGAGTCCATGGATTATACGCACTTTTACCTTACCATCATTGCTAGCCTCTACGGTACCGTGCATTGCCCTTTCTCACCTTGAGAGTTGGTGCAAACTTCATCAGTGCATCCAAGCCCCATGATATGATACACTTTATCACACATAAACCTCTTTATATCTTCCTCAAAATAGCCACCATACCTACCTATTATGGCATTTCCGTAGCCACTCCGAGATATATTGCCATGCAACTTTCCACCGTTACATTTATCATGACATGCTTCATCATTGTCATATTGCTTTTTGCATGATCATGTAGTTGACATTGTATTTGTGGCGAACCCACAATGCATAATTTTTATACATGTCACTCTTGAGTCATCGCATATCCCGGTACACCGCCAGAGGCATTCGTATAGAGTCATATTTTGTTCTAGTATCGAGTTGTAATTCATGAGTTATAAGTAAAATAGAAGTGTGATGATCATCATTTTTAGAGCATTGTCCCTAAAAAAAGAAGAAAGGCCAAATAAAAAAAGGCCCCCCAAAAAGGGGACAATGCTACTATCTTTTTCCTCACTTGTGCTCAAAATAGCACCATGGTCTTTATGATAGAAAGTCTTCTATATTGTCACTTGCATATACTAGTGGGAAGTTTTCATTATAGAACTTGGATTGTATATTCCAACGATGGCCTTCCTCAAAATGCCCTAGGTCTTCATGAGCAAGCAAGTTGGATGCACACCCACTTAGTTTCTTTTGTTGAGCTTTCATACATTTATAGCTCTAGTGCATCCGTTGCATGGCAATCCCTACTCCTCATGTTGACACCAATTGATAGGCATTTCCATAGCCCATTGATTAGCCGCGTCAATGTGAGACTTTCTCATTTTTTGTCTTCTCCACACAACCTCCATCATTTTATTCTATTCCACCCATAGTGCTATATCCATGGCTCACGCTCATGTATTGCGTGAGAGTTGAAAAAAGCTGAAGCGCATTAAAAAGTATGAACCAATTGCTTGGCTGAAACCGGGGTTTTTCTTGATGGGAGTATTTTGTGTAATGAAAATGAAACATCGCCAAACTATATGATTGCTTGGTTAGTATGCTTGAAGTATTATTATTCTTTTATCAATATAAACTTTTATTTTGAAACATTTGGATCTGAACATTCATGCCAAAAAGAGAAATACATTGAGAAATATGCTAGGTAGCATTCCACATAAAAAATTCTGTTTTTATCATTTACCTACTTGAGGACGAGTAGGAATTAAGCTTGGGGATGCTTGATACGTCTCCAACGTATCAATAATTTTTGATTGTTCCATGCTATTATATTACCTGTTTTGGATGTTTATGAGCTTTACTTTACACTTTTATATCATTTTGGGACTAACCTACTAACCGGAGGCCCAGCTCGAATTGCTGTTTTTTTTGCCTATTTCAGTGTTTCGCAGAAAAGGAATATCAAACGGAGTCCAAGCGGAATGAAACCTTCGGGAGCAATCTTTTTGGAACAAACGCAATCCAGGAAACTTGGAGTGGACGTTAAGAAGCAGTCGAGGCGGCCACGAGGGTGGACAGCACACCCTAAGTGGGTGGGCGCGCCCCCTGCCTCGTGGGCGGTCTCCCCTGACCTACCTCCTTCGCCTATATATAACTTCATACCCCGAAACAATCCAGGAGCACCACGAAAAACTATTTCCACCGCCGCAACCTTCTGTATACGCGAGATCCCATCTTGGAGCCTTTGCCGGCGCTCCTCCGGAGGGGTCATCGACCATGGAGGGCCTCTCCATCATCACCAAGGCCTCTCCGATGAGTTGTGAGTAGTTTACCACAGACCTTCGGGTCCATAGTTATTAGCTAGATGGCTTCTTCTATCTCTTTGATTCTCAATACAAAGTTCTCCTTCCTCTTCTTGGACATCTATTCGATGTAACTCTTTTTGCGGTGTATTTGTCGAGATCCGATGAATTGTGGGTTTATGATCAAGTTTCTCTATGAGAAATATTTGAATCTCCTCTGAATTCTTTTATGTATGATTGGTTATCTTTGCAAGTCTCTTCGAATTATCAGTTTGGTTTGGCCTACTAGATTGATCTTTCTTGCAATGGGAGAAGTGCTTAGCTTTGGGTTCAATCTTGCGGTGTCCTTTCCCAGTGACAGCAGGGGCAGCAAGGCACGTATTGTATTGTTGCCATCAAGGATAAAAAGATGGGGTTTATATCATATTGCTTGAGTTTATCCCTCTACATCATGTTATCTTGCTTAATGCGTTACTCTGTTCTTCATGAACTTAATACTCTAGATGCAGGCAGGAGTCGGTCGATGTGTGGAGTAATAGTAGTATATGCAAAATCGTTTCGTTCTACTTGTTTTAGACGTGATTCCTATATACATGATCATGCCTAGATATTCTCATAACTATGCACTTTTCTATTAATTGCACAACAGTAATTTGTTCACCCACCGTAATATTTATGCTATCTTGAGAGAAGCCACTAGTAAAACCTACGGCCCCCGGGTCCATTCTTTATCATATAAGTTTCCAATCTACTTTATTTTTCAATCTTTACTTTTCAATCTATATCATAAAAATACCAAAAATATTTATCTTATCATATTATCTCTATCAGATCTCACTTTCGCAAGCGGCCGTGAAGGGATTGACAACCCCTTTATCGCGTTGGTTGTGAGGTTCTTGTTTGTTTGTTTAGGCACGTGGGACTTGGGAGGAGCCTCCTACTGGATTTATAACTGGGTTCTCGAAACTGAGGGAAATACTTACGCTACTTTGCTGTTGGGGAACGTTGCAGAAAATAAAAAAATTATACGCTTCACCAAGATCAATCTATGGAGTTCATCTAGCAACGAGAGAGGGGAGTGCATCTACATACCCTTGCAGATCGCGAGCGGAAGCATTCAAGAGAACGGGGTTGAGGGAGTCGTACTCGTCGTGATCCAAATCATCGATGATCCTAGTGCTGAACGGATAGCACCTCCGCGTTCAACACACGTACGGTTGGGGAAGACGTCTCCTCCTTCTTGATCCAGCAAGGGGGAAGGAGAGGTTGATGGAGATCCAGCAGCACGACGGCGTGGTGGTGGAAGCAGCTGTGATCTCGGCAGGGCTTCGCCAAGCTCAGCGAGAGGGAGAGGTGGTACGGGGGGAGAGGGAGGCGCCAGGGACTAGGGTGTGGCTGCCCTCCCTCCCCCCTCTTTATATAGGGGGCCTAGGGGGTGCGCCGGCCCTGGAGATCCCATCTCCAAGGGGGGGCGGCGGCCTAGGGGGGACTTGCCCCCCAAGTCAAGTGGGGCGCCCCCACCCCTAGGGTTTCCAACCCTAGGCGCAGGGGAGGCCCAAGGGGGGGCGCACCAGCCCTCCTGTGCTGGTTCCCTTCCCCTTTCAGCCCTCGTGGCCCTCCAGGATAGGTAGCCCCACCCGGTGGACCCCCGAGACCCTTCCGGTGGTCCCAGTATAATACCGGTGGCCGAAACTGGACTTCCCATATAGAATTCTTTACCTCCGGACCATTCCAGAACTCCTTGTGACGTCCGGGATCTCAGCCGGGACTCTGAACGACTTTCAGGTTTCCACATACTAATATCTCTACAACCCTTTGCGTCACCGAACCTTAAGTGTGTAGACCCTACGGGTTCGGGAATCACGCAGACATGACCGAGACAGCTCTCCGGCCAATAACCAACAGCAGGATCTGGATACCCATGTTGGCTCCCACATGTTCCATGATGATCTCATCGGATGAACCACGATGTCGAGGATTCAAGTAATCCCATATACAATTCCCTTTGTCAATCGATACGTTACTTGCCCGAGATTCGATTGTCGGTATCCCAATACCTCGTTCAATCTCGTTACCGGCAAGTCACTTTACTCATACCGTAATGCATGATCCCGTGACCAAACACTTGGTCACATTGAGCTCATTATGATGATGCATTACCGAGTGGGACCAGAGATACCTCTCCGTCATACGGAGTGACAAATCCCAGTCTCGATCCGTGTCAACCCAACAGATACTTTCGGGAATACCCGTAGTATACCTTTATAGTCACCCAATTACGTTGTGACGTTTGGTACACCCAAAGCACTCCTATGGTATCTGGGAGTTACACGATCTCATGGTCTAAGGAAAAGATACTTGACATTGGAAAAGCTCTAGCAAACGAACTACACGATCTTCTGTTATGCTTAGGATTGGGTCTTGTCCATCACATCATTCTCCTAATGATGTGATCCCGTTATCAATGACATCCAATCTCCATAGTCACGAAACCATGACTATCTATTGATCAACGAGCTAGTCAACTAGAGGCTTACTAGGGACATGTTGTAGTCTATGTATTCACACATGTATTACGATTTCTGGATAACACAATTATAGCATGAATAATAGACAATTATCATGAACAAGGAAATATAATAATAATCATTTTATTATTGCCTCTAGGGCATATTTGCAACAGTCTCCCACTTGCACTAGAGTCAATAATCTAGTTACATTGTGATGAATCGAACACCCATCGAGTTCAGGTGTTGATCATGTTTCGCTCGCGGAAGAGGTTTAGTCAACGGATCTGCGACATTCAGATCCGTATGCACTTTGCAAATATCTATGTCTCCATCTTGAACATTTTCACGAATGGAGTTGAAGCGACGCTTGATGTGCCTGGTCTTCTTGTGAAACCCGGGCTCCTTGGCAAGGGCAATAGCTCCAGTGTTGTCACAGAAGAGAGAGATCAGCCCCGACGCATTGGGTATGACTCCTAGGTCGGTGATGAACTCCTTCATCCATATTGCTTCATGCGCTGCCTCCGAGGCTTCCATGTATTCCGCTTCACATGTAGATCCCGCCATGATGCTTTGCTTGGAACTGCACCAGCTTACTGCCCCACCATTCAAAATATACACGTATCCGGTTTGTGACTTGGAGTCATCCAGATCTGTGTCGAAGCTAGCATCGACGTAACCGTTTACGACGAGCTCTTCGTCACCTCCATAAATGAGAAACATATCCTTAGTCCTTTTCAGGTACTTCAGGATATTCTTGACCGCTGTCCAGTGTTCCATGCCGGGATTACTTTGGTACCTTCCTACCAAACTTACGGCAAGGTTTACATCAGGTCTGGTACACAACATGGCATACATAATAGACCCTATAGCCGAGGCATATGGGATGACACTCATCTTTTCTCTATATTCTGCCGTGGTTGGGCATTGAGCCGAGCTCAATTGCACACCTTGCAATACAGGCAAGAACCGCTTCTTGGACTGATCCATATTGAACTTTTTCAATATCTTATCAAGGTATGTGCTTTGTGAAAGATTCGATAAATCCCTATATATCTTGATGCCTAATATGTAAGCAGCTTCTCCAAGGTCCTTCATTGAAAAACACTTATTCAAGTAGGCCTTAATGCTGTCCAAAAGTTCTATATCATTTCCCATCAAAAGTATGTCATCTACATATAATATGAGAAATGCTACAGATCTCCCACTCACTTTCTTGTAAACGCAGGCTTCTCCATAATTCTGCATAAACCCAAACGCTTTGATCATCTCATCAAAGCGAATGTTCCAACTCTGAGATGCTTGCACCAACCCATAAATGGATCGCTGGAGTTTGCATACCTTATTAGCATTCTCTGGATCGACAAAACCTTCCGGCTGCATCATATACAGTTCTTCCTTAAGATAGTTGTTAAGGAATGCCGTTTTGATGTCCATCTGCCATATCTCATAATCATAGTATGCGGCAATTGCTAACATGATTCGGACGGACTTCAGCTTCGCTACGGGAGAGAAAGTCTCATCATAGTCAACCCCTTGAACTTGCCGATAACCCTTGGCGACAAGTCGAGCTTTATAAATGGTAACATTACCATCCGCGTCTGTCTTCTTCTTAAAGATCCATTTGTTTTCTATCGCTCGCCGATCATCGGGCAAGTCTGTCAAAGTCCATACTTTGTTTTCATACATGGATCCTATCTTGGATTGCATGGCTTCAAGCCATTTGTTGGAATCTGGGCCTGCCATCGCTTCTTCATAGTTCGAAGGTTCACCATTGTCTAACAACATGATTTCCAGGACAGGGTTGCCATACCACTCTGGTGTGCAACATGTCCTTGTGGACCTACGAAGTTCAGTAGAAACTTGATCCGAAGTACCTTGATCATCATCATTAATTTCCTCTCTAGTCGGTGTAGGCACTACAGGAACATCTTTCTGAGCAGTACTACTTTCCGGTTCAAGAGGTAGTACTTCATCGAGTTCTACTTTCCTCCCACTTACTTCTTTTGAGAGAAACTCTTTCTCCAAAAAGGACCCGTTCTTGGCAACAAAGATCTTGCCTTCGGATCTAAGGTAGAAGGTATACCCAATGGTTTCCTTAGGGTATCCTATGAAGACGCATTTTTCCGACTTGGGTTCGAGCTTTTCAGGTTGAAGTTTCTTGACATAAGCATCTCATCCCCAAACTTTTAGAAACAACAGCTTAGGTTTCTTCCCAAACCATAATTCATACGGTGTCGTCTCAACGGACTTAGACGGTGCCCTATTTAAAGTGAATGTGGTTGTCTCTAAAGCGTATCCCCAAAATGATAGCGGTAAATCGGTAAGAGACATCATAGACCGCACCATATCCAATAAAGTGCGATTACGACATTCGGACACACCGTTACGCTGAGGTGTTCCAGGCGGAGTGAGTTGTGAAACAATTCCACATTTCCTTAAGTGCGTACCAAATTCGTGACTTAAATATTCTCCTCCACGATCTGATTATAAAAGCTTTATTTTTCGGTCACGTTAATTCTCTACCTCATTCTGAAATTCCTTGAACTTTTCAAAGGTCTCAGACTTGTGTTTCATTAAGTAAACATACCCATATCTACTTAAGTCATCAGTGAGGGTTAGAACATAACGATAGCCACCGCGAGCCTCAACGCTCATTGGACCGCACACATCAGTATGTCTAATTTCCAATAAGTTGGTTGCTCGCTCCATTGTTCCGGAGAACGTAGTCTTGGTCATTTTACCCATGAGGCATGGTTCGCACGTGTCAAATGATTCGAAATCAAGGGACTCCAAAAGTTCATCTGTATGGAGCTTCTTCATGTGTTTGACACCAATGTGACCAAGGCGGCAGTGCCATAGATAAGTGGGACTATCATTATCAATCTTACATCTTTTGGTATTCACACTATGAATATGTGTAACATTATGTTCGAGATTCATTAAGAATAAACCATTGACCAGCGGGGCATGACCATAAAACATATCTCTCATATAAATAGAACAACCATTATTCTCGGATTTAAATGAGTAGCCATCTCACATTAAACGAGATCCAGACACAATGTTCATGCTCAAAGCTGGCACTAAATAACAATTATTGAGGTTTAAAACTAATCCCGTAGGAAAATATAGAGGTAGCGTGCCGACGGCAATCACATCGACCTTGGAACCATTCCCGACGCGCATCGTCACCTCGTCCTTCGCCAGTCTCCGCTTATTCCGCAGCTCCTGTTTTGAGTTACAAATATGAGCAACCGCACCGGTATCAAATACCCAGGAGCTACTACGAGTACTGGTAAGGTACACATCAATTACATGTATATCACATATACCTTTAGTGTTGCCGGCCTTATTGTCCGCTAAGTATTCGGGGCAGTTTTGCTTCGAGTGACCCTTCCCTTTGCAATAAAAACACTGAGTCTCAGGCTTGGGTCCATTCTTTGGCTTCGTCCCGACAACTGGTTTACCGGGCACGTCAACTTCCTTGCCATCCTTCTTGAAGTTCTTCTTACCATTGCCTTTCTTGAACTTAGTGGTTTTATTGACCATCAACACTTGATGTTCCCTTTTGATTTCCACCTCCGCTGATTTCAGCATTGAAAATACTTCAGGAATAGTTTTCACCATCCCCTACATATTGTAGTTCATCACAAAGCTCTTGTAGCTAGGTGGGAGCGACTGAATGATTCTGTCAATGACCGCCTCGTCCGGGAGGTTAATGTCCAGCCGGGACAAGCGGTTGTGCAACCTAGACATTTTGAGTATGTGCTCACTGACAGAACTATTTTCCTCCATCTTACAACTATAGAACTTGTCGGAGACTTCATATGTCTCGACCCAGGCATGAGCTTGAAAAACCATTTTCAGCTCTTCGAACATCTCATATGCTCCGTGTTGCTCAAAAAGCTTTTGGAGCCCCAGTTCTAAGCTGTAAATCATGCCACATTGAATGGGGGAGTAATCATCAACACGTGACTGCCAAGCGTTCATAACGTCTTGGTTCTTTGGGATGGGTGCTTCACCTAGCGGTGCTTCTAGGACATATGCTTTCCTGGCAGCTATGAGGATGATCCTCAGGTTCCGAACCCAGTCCGTATAGTTGCTGCCATCATCTTTCAGCTTGGTTTTCTCTAGGAACGTGTTGAAGTTGAGGTTGACATGAGCGTTGGACATTTGATCTACAAGACATTTTGCAAAGGTTTTTAGACTAAGTTCATGATAATTATTTTCATCTAATCAAATTATTTAATGAACTCCCACTCAGATTAGACATCCCTCTAGTCATCTAAGTGATACATGATCCGAGTCAACTAGGCTGTGTCCGATCATCACGTGAGACGGACTAGTCATCATCGGTGAACATCTCCATGTTGATCGTATCTTCCATATGACTCATGTTCAACCTTTCGGTCTCTTGTGTTCCGAGGCCATGTCTGTACATGCTAGGCTCATCAAGTTAACCTAAGTGTTTTGCATGTGTAAATCTGTCTTACACCCGTTGTATGTGGATGTTAGAATCTATCACACCCAATCATCACGTGGTGCTTCAAAACAACGAACTTCCGCAACGGCGCACAGTTAGGGGGAACACTTTCTTGAAATTATTATGAGGGATCATCTTATTTACTACCGTCGTTCT
This sequence comes from Triticum aestivum, assembly GCF_018294505.1. Lineage (NCBI taxonomy): Eukaryota > Viridiplantae > Streptophyta > Magnoliopsida > Poales > Poaceae > Triticum > Triticum aestivum. The sequence continues at coordinate 88,789,023 of NC_057801.1, read as the reverse complement.
AAGAAAATAAGATGCAAAAACATGATAAACCTCACATGCAATCAAATAGTGACATGATATGGCCAATATCATATAGCTCCTTTGATCTCCATCGTCGGGGCGCCATGATCATCTTCGTCACCGGCATGACACCATGATCTCCATCATCATGATCTCCATCATCGTGTCTCCATGAAGTTGCTCGCCAACTATTACTTCTACTACTATGGCTAACGGTTTAGGAATAAAGTAAAGTAATTACATGGCGTTTAATCATTGACACGCAGGTCATACAATAATTAAGACAACTCCTATGGCTCCTTCCGGTTGTCATACTCATCGACATGCAAGTCGTGATTCCTATTACAAGAACATGATCTCATACATCACATATATATATCATTCATCACAACCTTTTGGCCATATCACATCACAAGGCATATGCTGCAAAAACAAGTTAGACGTCCTCTAATTGTTGTTGCATGTTTTACGTGGCTGCAATAGGGTTCTAGCAAGAACGTTTCTTACCTACGTGAAAGCCACAACGTGATATGCCAATTTCTATTTACCCTTCATAAGGACCCTTTTCATCGAATCCGATCCAACTAAAGTGGGAGAGACAGACACCCGCTTGCCACCTTATGCAACAAGTGCATGTCAGTCGGTGGAACCAGTCTCATGTAAGCATACGTGTAAGGTCGGTCCGGGCCGCTTCATCCCACGATGCCGCCGAAACAAGATAAGACTAGTAGTGGCAAGAAAATTGACAACATCTAAGCCCACAACAAATTTGTGTTCTACACGTGCAAAGAAACTACGCATAGACCCAGCTCTAATACCACTGTTGGGGAACATTGCAGAAAATAAAAAATTTCTACGCTTCACCAAGATCAATCTATGGAGTTCATCTAGCAACGAGAGAGGGGAGTGCATCTACATACCCTTGTAGATCGCGAGCAGAAGCCTTCAAGAGAACGGGGTTGAGGGAGTCGTACTTGTCGTGATCCAAATCACCGATGATCCTAGTGTTGAACAGACAGCACCTCCGCGTTCAACACACGTACGGTTGGGGAAGACATCTCCTCCTTCTTGATCTAGCAAGGGGGAAGGAGAGGTTGATGGAGATCCAGCAGCACGACGGCGTGGTGGTGGAAGCAGCGGTGATCTCGGCAGGGCTTCGCCAAGCTCAGCGAGAGGGAGAGGTGGTACGGGGGGAGAGGGAGGCGCCAGGGACTAAGGTGTGGCTGCCCTTCCTCCCCCCTCTTTATATAGGGGGCCTAGGGGGGTGCGCCGGCCCTAGAGATCCCATCTCCAAGGGGGACGGCGCCCTAGGGGGGGGGGACTTGCCCCCCAAGTCATGTGGGGCGCCCCCCACCCCTAGGGTTCCCAACCCAAGGCACAGGGGAGGCCCAAGGGGGGGCGCACCAGCCCACCAGGGGCTGGTTCCCTTCCCCTTTCAGCCCTCGTGGCCCTCCGGAATAGGTGGCCCCACCCGGTGGACCCCCGGGACCCTTCTGGTGGTCCCGGTACAATACTGGTGACCCTCGAAACTTTCCCGGTGGCCGAAACTGGACTTCCTATATAGAATTCTTTACCTCTGGCCCATTCCGGAACTCCTCGTGACGTCCGGGATCTTATCCGGGACTCCGAACGACTTTCGGGTTTCCGCATACTAATATCTCTACAACCCTTTACGTCACCGAACCTTAAGTGTGTAGACCCTACGGGTTCGGGAATCACGCAGACATGACCGAGACAACTCTCTGGCCAATAACCAACAGCGGGATCTGGATACCCATGTTGGCTCCCACATGTTCCACGATGATCTCATCAGATGAACCACGATGTCGAGGATTCAAGTAATCCTGTATACAATTCCCTTTGTCAATTGGTACGTTACTTGCCCGAGATTCGATCGTCGGTATCCCAATACCTCGTTCAATCTCATTACCGGGAAGTCACTTTACTCGTACCATAATGCATGATCCCGTGACCAAACACTTGGTCACATTGAGCTCATTATGATGATGCATTACCGAGTGGGCCCATAGATACCTCTCCGTCATACGGAGTGACAAATCCCAGTCTCGATCCGTGTCAATCCAACAGATACTTTCGGGGATACCCATAGTATACCTTTATAGTCACCCAGTTATGTTGTGACGTTTGGTACACCCAAAGCACTCCTACGGTATCCGGGAGTTACATGATCTAATGGTCTAAGGAAAAGATACTTGACATTGGAAAAGCTCTAGCAAACGAACTACACGATCTTGTGCTATGCTTAGGATTAGGTCTTGTCCATCACATCATTCTCCTAATGATGTGATCCCGTTATCAATGACATCCAATGTCCATAGTCAGGAAACCATGACTATCTATTGATCAACGAGCTAGTCAACTAGAGGCTTACTAGGGACATGTTGTGGTCTATGTATTCACACATGTATTACGATTTCTGGATAACACAGTTATAGCATGAATAATAGATAATTATCATGAACAAGGAAATATAATAATAATCATTTTATTATTGCCTCTAGGGCATATTTCCAACATTTGCTGCATCACCCTTTCCTCTTTAAGGGAAAAACCAACGCATGCTCAAGAGGTAGCAGTCGGTACATAGCTTGGGCAGAATTCTTCGACTATGGCAGCAATGGTTTCCGGCTCAGCGACGGTGACGGCAGCCGGGGCAGGATGCCCTGTGCACCCGCTAGCTCAGGTTTTGACCGATTTGCTGGATAAACTGACAACCATGTTAACAGCAGAGGTTAGCCCGGCGAATCAAGCTCAGCATAACACGGAAATTGCAAAACTACATGACGAGGTAGCGCAAGCCAAGGAAGACCTGGCGGCGAAGGACGCTAGGATGACAGCGGAGTGAGCTGTTTTGGATGCCCAGGCACAACGGATCCAGGCTAGTTCCTTTCGACTCTCGCTGGGTGAGAACACTTCAAATGAAATCATGAGGGGAAGGCACTAGGTTACGAGGCGAGTAATATCTTTTGCAAGCCCGAAGCGGGGACCAGTAACCAACCAGAGGTAAACCGGGTCGAAGCGCCCGGGGCTGGAGCACCGGCTCAAACGCGCGTGATGGAACCACCTCGTCTGAATAACACTCCGCCTCAGTATGTGCCGACACCACCAGGTCATTATTCCAAGCCTTTGGATAATATGATCACTACGACAACACGATTGGCGGCTCTCCCAGTTGAAGGCGATTCTCCAGCAGCGGTTGAGACGCGGAGGGCTAGAGAGCTTCTCCAAACAACATTGGTGCAGCAGGACGCATATTCTTACAGTCGAGAGAGGATTCATTCAACTCCTCGCCCAAGCCGGAGTTATAGCAGACACATGGACTCACCGGCTGTTTCAAGTACTGACCAGCACCGTAACCAGTCGCGTGGGCATGACCCGACGCATTATGGGGCTCATGATTTGGTCGATCAGGACAGAGCACGTAGAGAAGCTGAGCAGGAGGCTCAGTGGGCGGCTCATCAACATCTTCCGGTTTATCCGACGACTTAAGTGGAGGCAGGCGTGACCTCTAGAACCACGGGTATACCATGTTTAGTGTCGGCTCTGCATAATGGGCGTCTGCCCAAGGACTTCAAAGGAGTTCGTAAGGTGCCCAATTACACAGCCGACTTACCCCCTGAGGCGTGGATTGAGAGTTATGAGATGGCCATGGAGCTGTTGGAGGTCAGCGATGTTGCATGCGCAAAATACTTCACCATGATGCTAGATGGGTTGGCCCATACTTGGTTAAAAGGGCTGCCAGCCAATTCCATCGGGTCATGGGATGAGCTAAAAGCCCGATTTATCCAGAACTATAAAGATACATGCAAACAGCCCATGTCGATTGTAGATTTGGATGCTTGCGCTCAAGAAGAGGGCGAGTCAATGATCCATTGGGTGTGTCATGTCAAGGCTACAGTACTAGGAAAACCATATTGTCGGTGTACTAGAGTAGGGGTACCCTAGTACCCCGAACTTGTGCACGGGCAGTTGCAGTGCCCCGCGGCAAGGCTTGCCGGGTGATCGCCAAAACCCTCCGTGGTTCCCTTGAAGACCATTCAAGAACAAAGTACTCAAACCAAGGCCCCGGCAAGAGGAGCTTGCCGGGAAGGCCAACCAAGGCCCCGGCAAGAGGAGCTTGCCAAGAAGGCCAACCCAGGCCCCGGCAAGAGGATCTTGCCGGGAAGGGACAAGACCCCGGCAAGAGGAGCTTGCCGGGAAGGCCACACAAGGCATACCAAGAAAGCTTGCCGCGACGCGCCCTGCGTCCCGGCAAGGCCCGGTGAGCGACAAGCTCCCAAACACGACAAGACGACGACTGCGGCAAGGAGCTTGCCGCGGGAAACCCCCACTTCGTGCCCGCGCTCCAGCACACCTGCTAACGTGTCGCTCTAGGACTCTCCCAAGCACACGTGGCAGGAGGCCGCGCAGCTAGGGGTGCGCGGTGGCAAGCGGAGATGAAGAGAAGGCCATCGTGGCAAACGGTGGCGCTCCTAATGGTCACTTTTTGCACTGTTTAGGCAACTCAGACAGGCATTCAATGACCTTGTCCCCTGCTATCAGAGTTAGGTAGGGTGCACTGTGTCCACAGTAGTGGTAGCTGCACCTACCGCATGCTTTTCCATTTTTACCCTTCTAGCCTACGTTGCCACCTGTGGGTGACCCCTTGAAAGTATAAAAGGAGGCCCAAGCGCAACGTAGAGGAGGTTCGGCCGATTCGGCTCATCCGAAACACCAAAAACACTCCCACGCTCAGTCTGGCAGCGTCCATCGCTCCTGAGCAAGAATTCAATACACACAAACAAGCAGCAGTAGGGTTTTACGCATCTGTGCGGCCCGAAGCTGGGTAAAACCGCTCGCGTGTACCGCCTCAATCCGCTCTTTGTGCAACCTCCGCCTCCCTCCAAACCGAAAGGGGCCCTGTCCCCATAGGTGTTGGCGGATCAGCCGCCCCGACATCTTTGGCGCGCCAGGTAGGGGGCGTCGAGATTGTGCGAACCCGATCCGGCGTGCACGCAAGCTAAATCTTCATCGTCTTCATCGACATGCCACCAAAGAAGAAGGATTCGGAGGCAGCTGTTCCGTCTGCGTCGCTTCCACCGCCTCCGGAGCAAACGGGTGGTGGAGTGGACGCCGGCGGAGGAATGGGCGTCGACGAGGGTGCCCACAGCGCTGCCAAGTCCAAGGACGAGGCGGCACAGACCTCGGCGTCCATGCGCGCACCGCGTCCCTCTCAGGAGGCGCGGGACCAGCAGCGTCATGGCGTTCGCAGCGCCATACGTCCGCTGGGCCAAGATCAAGCTGGTGGTTCTCGTGGCACTCAAGACCAACATGCGCGTCAACGTGCTGGCTCGAGCGAAGTACGGTCGCCAGGACGGGGCACTGCTCCTTCTAACGTGGTTAGGAATCCGAGCACGCCCCACTCCTCGCACCGTTCACCTCCGCCGCCCACCACTCCAGCAGAAGCCTTGGCGCGAGCTCAACTGCTCCTAGACTATCCTCCGACGGCGGACAAGACCGACGAATGGAGGGCCACTATCCAGCAAGAAGGATAGCTCCGACAAGCAGTATTGTAAGATTCACCGCACCAAGGGTCACGATCTCCAGAACTACAAGAAATTCGAACAGCTTGTTGAGCAACAGAAAGCTGAATACGATCGACGCGACAAGGAGAAGGCCCAGGAAGGAACTGGTGGATTCGGCAAGAAACGTCCCGGCCGAGGAGGACGCCGCGGCAAGGCCAAGCAGCGGCAAGGAGACATACCTCCCCGCGGCCGCGACAAGGATGAAGATGATGACGACGACGAAGACATGGATGATGACGAGGCCGACGAGCAGGAATTCCAGAAAGCCACAGAGGTCCTGTGCGTTGACGGTGGCGCCTCTCTGCATACTTCGCACCGCCAACTCAAGCAGTGGGTGCGGGAAGTGAATGCAGCAGAGCCATCCATAGAGTCACGCAAGCCTCTGAAATGGTCCAGCACGCCTATCATCTTCGACATTGAGGATCGCCCTGATCGCGTAACTACGGTCGGGTGCTTGCCGATGTTGGTTTCACCAACTATCCGCAACCTCAAGGTCACGAAGATGCTAGTTGACGGCAGGGCCGGCTTGAACCGGATATCCTCCGCGGTCCTCCAGAAACTTCAGATCTCTGACAGCGAGCTCGAAGAGACCGGCACGTTCCAAGGAATCAACCCGGGAAGGAGCAAGCCGAAGGGGAAGATCACGCTGCCGGTCACATTTGGCAGCGAGCTGAACTTCAGAACTGAGAGGGTCACATTTGACGTTGCCGATTTTCCATTGCCCTACAATGGGATCCTTGGCCGTCCAGCGCTCGCCAAGTTTGTGGCAGCCTCTCACTATGCATACAACATACTGAAGATGCCAGGCCCGATAAGTGTCATCTCTGTCCCCGGCGACAAGAAGGATGCCCTTATCTGCGCCGACAAGATCTACCGGGAAGCAGCAGCCGCAGCTGATCACAACACACTTGCCGCTGAAGCTCCCGGTGGGAAGAAGAAAACAAAGTCCGGCAGGAGCTCTGATGCCCACTCCGGCAAGCGCACCTCTTCGGAGTGCTGCGCTACCGTCGAGGACGCACCATCGAGCTTCACCGGCAAGTGCAAGAAGGCAATGGCAGCTCCACCTGAGACTAAGAAGGTGTCCGCCAAGGAGGATGGCACTAGTGGTACCTTCACCATCAGCGCCACTCTTGACCCCATATAGGAAAGCGCGCTCATTGCTTGCCTGCGGGCGAATGTCGACGTGTTTGCATGGCAACTGTCCGATATCCCCGGTGTTCCCAGGAAAGTAATTGAGCATCACCTAGCCGTCTATCCTCATGCGCGGCCCGTCAAGCAGAGAGTCAGGAAGCAGGCAGTGGAGCGCCAAGAGTTCATTGCAGAAGAGATCAGGAAATTGGAAGCAGCAGGCCTTATCAGAGGAGTGCTCCATCCCACGTGGTTGGCCAATCCTGTAGTCGTGCGCAAGGCGAACGGGAAATGGAGGCTTTGTATAGACTTCACTGATGTCAATAAAGCTTGTCCCAAAGATCCATTTCCCTTGCCGCGCATTGACCAGATTATTGACTCCACAGCTGGATGTGATTTGCTTTCATTTCTTGATGCATATTCAGGATACCATCAAATCTTCATGGCAGAAGAGGATGAGGAAAAAACCGCATTTATCACCCCTTGCGGCACATACTGTTTTGTACGGATGCCCTTTGGGTTGAAGAATGCTGGTTCAACATTTGCAAGAGTAGTCCATGTCGCTTTTGAGCCACAGATACACAGAAATGTGGAAGCCTACATGGATGATATAGTGGTCAAGAGCAAGGACAAGGCTACCCTGATCCAAGATTTAGAAGAAACTTTTGCAAATCTGCGCAGGATCAACCTCAAGCTCAACCCCGAGAAGTGCGTGTTTGGAGTCCCTTCCGGCAAGCTTCTCGGGTTCTTTGTGTCTCAGCGGGGAATTGAAGCCAACCCTGACAAGATCAAGGCCATCGAGCAGATTGAAGCACCGAAGCGCGTCAAGGATGTGCGAAGGCTTGCCGGTTGCGTGGCTGCTCTCAGCAGGTTTATCTCTAAGTCTGTTGAGCGCGCCCTGCCGTTTTTCAAAATATTGAAAAAGGCAGGTCCAATGAAATGGACTCCGGAAGCGGATGACGCGCTGCAGGACTTGAAGAGGTACCTGTCCTCCACTCCAATACTTGTCGCACCTAAGCCACAAGAGAAGTTGCTGCTGTACCTAGCGGCAACCAATCAAGTGGTTAGTGCTGCGTTAGTAGCGGAGAGGGAGGCGGACGATGAGCCAGCAACCGCGGCAAGTGAATCCAGCGACAAGCAGGGGGCTTCTCCGACAAGCTCTGGTCCCGACAAAGATGAATCTGCACAGACGTGCAAGGAGGTGCAGAAGAAGATGGTGCAGCGCCCAGTTTACTTTGTCAGCTCCCTCCTCTAGGGGGCTAGGTCGAGGTACTCTGGTGTGCAAAAATTGCTTTTCGGCCTTCTCATGGCCTCGAGAAAGCTGCGCCATTACTTCCAGGCACACGAGATCACAGTTGTCACTCGCTTTCCGCTGAAGAGGATACTGCAGAATCCAGGAGCAACAGGCAGGATTGTCGAGTGGGCACTGGAACTGTAAAGCTTTGGCCTCAAGTTTGAGAGCACTGCAACGATCCAAAGCAGAGCATTGGCAGAGTTCATAGCATAGTGGACGCCAACCCCAGACGAAGAAAATCCAGAGACAAGCATCCCCGTCAAGGAGACAAGCAAAGAGTGGCTGATGTACTTTGATGGTGCCTTCTCGCTGCAAGGCGCCGGTGCTGGCGTGCTGCTTATCGCACCCACTGGAGAGCACCTCAAGTACGTAGTCCAGATGCACTTTCCCAAGGAGCAAGCAATGAACAATACTGCAGAGTATGAGGGTTTGCTTGCCGGCCTCAGAATCGCAGCCGACCTTGGGCTCAAGAAGCTCAGTATCAGGGGTGACTCACAGCTTGTCGTCTGCCAAGTGAACAAGAACTACCAGAGTCCATTGATGGAAGCTTATGTTGATGAAGTGAGAAAGCTAGAAGAACACTTTGACGGCCTGCAAATGGAGCATGTTCCACGAGCTCAGAACGACATTGCTGATGGCCTGTCAAAGTGCGCTGCACTAAAGTTGCCTATGGAACCAGGGATCTTTGTGCTCAAGCTGACTCAACCATCTATGACACCATCAACTGGACAGAATAAGAAGAGGAAGTTGGTTTCTGGTTACTACTTTCCGGCAGAGCTTCCCGAAGCTGCCGCCAAGAAGGTCCCCAAGATCGACGCCAAGAGTGCTGAGGAGCAGTCTGCTCCGGCGAACCTCTTGGTTTGTTCCGTTGAAGCAGACGCTCCCGACAAGTTTTGTTCCGGCAAGCTTGCCGGGGAATATCACGCTCCGGCTGAACCACAGGTTCTTGCCGTAGAAGCGGATGTTCCCGCAGCAACAGATATGCCTTTAGTCCTTGTTGTCGAGCCACAAGCTCCAGCATGGGCGCAGCAGATTGTCCGTTTCCTTCAGACAGGAGAGCTTCCCGAAGAGCAAGAAGAAGCGGAAAGAGTAGCCCGGCAGTCAAGTATGTACAAGTTTGTCGACAACACACTGTACAGAATAAGACTCAACGGTGTGAAATTGAAGTGCATTCGCCGGGAAGATGGACAACAGCTGTTGGCAAAGATACATGGAGGCATATGTGGTCACCACATTGGCGCAAGAGCACTTGCCGGCAAAGCATTCCGGCAAGGCTTCTTCTGGCCGACAGCCCTCAGGATGCAACTGCACAAGTAACCAAGTGTGAAGCGTGCCAGTTCCATTCCAAGCAGATACACCAACCAGCTCAAGCTCTCCAGACGATCCATTTATCCTGGCCATTTTCGGTCTGGGGGCTCGACATCCTCGGCCCCTTCCCCCGAGCTGTCGGGGGCTTTGAGTTCTTGTACGTTGCAATCGACAAGTTCACAAAGTGGCCGGAAGTGGAACCAGTTAGGAAGGTGACAGCACAGTCAGCAGTCAAGTTCTTCAGGTCGATTGTTTGCCGTTTCGGGATCCCTAACAGGATCATCACCGACAACGGCACGCAATTTACGAGCCGCACCTTCATGCAGTACGTCCAAGATCTTGGCGCCAAGGTCTGCTTCGCTTCTGTTGCTCATCCGAGAAGCAACGGTCAAGCGGAGAGGGCAAATGCTGAAGTGCTGCGAGGCCTCAAGACCAGAACTTTCGACAGGCTGCACAAGTGTGGAAGAAACTGGATCGAGGAGCTGCCGGTGGTTCTTTGGTCGATCAGGACGACACCAAATCGAGCCACTGGCCAGACACCCTTCGCTCTAGCCTATGGAGCGGAGGCAGTTCTCCCCACGGAACTCGTATACGGGTCACCTCGAGTGCTCGCTTATGATGAGCTTGAGCAAGAGCAGCTGCGGCAAGACGACGCGCTGCTCCTTGAGGAAGACCGTCTCCAGGCTGCTGTGCGAACCGCTCGCTACCAGCAAGCTTTGCGTCGCTACCATAGCCGCAAAGTTAAAGCCAGGAGCTTCGAGGAAGGCGACCTTGTTCTTGGGCGTGTTCAGTCCGCCAAGAATTCCAACAAGTTGACGCCGAAGTGGGAAGGCCCTTATCGGGTGAAACGAGTCACTAGGCCCGGCGCTGTCCGCCTTGCGACCGAAGATGGCATTCCGGTGAGCAACTCCTGGAACATTGAACATCTTCGTAAGTTTTACCCGTAAGGCGCGGTTGCCGGAAGCTTTTCCGACAACCACCTTTTGTACAAGTCTTGCCGATGTTGCATGTAATCCTTTGTACAAAGCCGGGCGTAGACCCCGTGCACCAGTAAAGTTCATGTGCCCCGCACATCTTGTCAGTTTTTTATGCTATAATCCTTTTTCGCATATGTTATCTGACACTTTGTACAGCACCAGACCCCGGTAAGCGATAACAAGCCTAAGGCTCCATATCATTACTTTATTTCTCTGTTTCTTTCTCAAAAGAAGGAAGGTTCCCTCGCCCACAAGGTTTACCGGGGGGGGGGGGAGGGGGAGGAGAAGATAATGGTGTGGACCAGGGCGTTCAAGAAAGTTTCTCCTTGCCGGGAAGCAGACGACAGAAAAGCTAAGTTGCTAAAGCTTGAGCAATCCGTTTTTTAAGTTTTTGAGTTATTTTCCTTGAACGACCGTGCTTTGTATGGAAAATCTGTGCGCGGAGGAACCAACTCGTAGCTAGTTGCACGTTTACTTTGTTTCGAGTCCGCTCAACAACTTAAGTGAGCTGCTAGCGCCCTTACTTTGCTTCGAGTCCGCTCAGCAACTTAAGTGAGCCGCTAGCGCCCTTGCTTTGTTTTGAGTTCGCTCAACAACTTAAGTGAGCTGCAACTAGTTGCGACAAGGTTGCTTGTCGGTAGCGACCCCGCCAGCAGGCTGCTGAAGTTCCGCACTCGGCGCTCGCGGCAAGGGTGCTTGCACCGGCAAGTTTCCCTAGAAAGCGTAGGGCAGAACCATACAAAGCCAAGAGTCGAGTAAAGGAAGTAACACAACAATTTTTGCCTAAGATAGAGTTATATTACAAAAATAACTTGTCGCGCCTCTAATAAAGTGTTCCCGTGTCTCCGTAGATAGTACCACTCCCTCAGATCATTTGCGGAGAGCTCGGGGAGGAAGGTGGCCCGCTCCTTCCGCAGCGCCTCAAGCCGCTGCGCCTCGGTCGACTTCACAGCTTTCGCGGCCTTCCCCTTTCTGGGCTTCGGAGCCATGGCGGAGGCGGTGGGGGAGATCGACGGTGCTGGTAGTGGTGGCGGCGACGGGAGCGGAGCGCTGCTCTCTTCCGAATTCGGAAGCGGAGGAGGGCGGCGGAGGTTTCTGAGATTGCAGCAGCGAATGACGAAGATAGGGGAAATACCCCTGTTTCCCCTGCTTATAAGGAGGAGGGGGCGGACGTTGCGCTCTTTCCAAATAAAGAACCACCCACGACCTCCCCCACGACGCCGTGATTGACGTGTGTCGTTGCGGGGGGTGCGATGGATACTGAGTTAGATTCGGCATACCCTAGGCCACGCGTGCCCGTGCACTGTTTTGGGCCTGGCCCAATAGCGCTCGGCACCGTGTATGGCCCAGGCCCGGGGGCTCCTGTCGGTGTACTAGAGTAGGGGTACCCTAGTACCCCGAACTTGTGCACGGGCAGTTGCAGCGCCCCGCGGCAAGGCTTGCCGGGTGACCGCCAAAACCCTCCGTGGTTCCCTTGAAGACCATTCAAGAACAAAGTACTCAAACCAAGGCCCCGGCAAGAGGAGCTTGCCGGGAAGGCCAACCAAGGCCGCGGCAAGAGGAGCTTGCCGAGAAGGCCAACCCAGGCCCCGGCAAGAGGATCTTGCCGGGAAGGGACAAGACCCCGGCAAGAGGAGCTTGCCGGGAAGGCCACACAAGGCATACCAAGAAAGCTTGCCACGACGCGCCCTGCGTCCCTGCAAGGCCCGGTGAGCGACAAGCTCCCAAACACGACAAGACGACGACTGTGGCAAGGAGCTTGCCGTGGGAAACCCCCACTTCGTGCCGCGCTCCAGCACACCTGCTAACGTGTCGCTCTAGGACTCTCCCAAGCACACGTGGCAGGAGGCCGCGCAGCTAGGGGTGCGCGGTGGCAAGCGGAGATGAAGAGAAGGCCATCATGGCAAATGGTGGCGCTCCTAACGGTCACTTTTTGCACTGTTTAGGCAACTCAGACAGGCATTCAATGACCTTGTCCCCTGCCGTCAGAGTTAGGTAGGGTGCACTGTGTCCACAGTAGCGGTAGCTGCACCTACCGCATCCTTTTCCATTTTTACCCTTCTAGGCTACGTTGCCACCTGTGGGTGACCCCTTGAAAGTATAAAAGGAGGCCCAAGCGCAATGTAGAGGAGGTTCGGCCGATTCGGCTCATCCGAAACACCAAAAACACTCCCACGCTCAGTCTGGCAGCGTCCATCGCTCCTGAGCAAGAATTCAATACACACAAACAAGCAACAGCAGGGTTTTACGCATCCGTGCGGCCCGAAGCTGGGTAAAACCGCTCGCGTGTACCGCCTCGATCCGCTCTTTGTGCAACCTCCGCCTCCCTCCGAACCGAAAGGGGCCCTGTCCCCATAGGTGTTGGTGGATCAGCCGCCCCGACACCTATACGCAGAACTTTAGCAGTAGCGTGGGTCAAAAAAGCACGCTGGTGCTAATTAGCAGTAGCGCGCCTGAGGTAACCGTGCTGCAGATAAAGATCTAGCAGTAGTGCGTCTTGCTGTACACACGTTACTACTAAAATTCCCACGGCTTAGCCCATAGGCTACACATACTAGTAGCGATCTATGATGAACCGCGCTACCGCTACGCTGTTTGTAGCAGCGCATTTTAATATAAACTCGTTGCTGCTAAAGGTTATAAAATTAAATGGAAAGAAAATGGAAAGGTAATTGAAAATGAAAGAAATAGAATATGGTGAAAGGAAACAAATAAAATGTGAAGAAAACTAAATGAAAAAGGGAAAAAGAGAAAGGAGTAGCAGTAGCGTGTATCAGAGAACGTGATGTAGCTAAGATAGCAGCAACGCTTTTCCCGGAACGCGCTACTGCTACTTCTGACTTAACCACGGGGTTCGTCCTTCCCCACGCCACTTTCCCCCAAATCCAACTCTCTCCACTCTCGCCGCCGCCGTCGCCCGTCGGCCGCCGCGCGCTCTCCGCACCCTCTACGCCGCCCCGACACCCGACCTCAACGCCGCCCCCGCCCCCGACCTCAACACCGCCCCGGATGCCGCCCCGACCCCAGATTCAACGCCGCCCCCGCCCCCAACCTCAACGCCGCCCCGGACGCCGCCCCGACCCCGAACTCGACGCTGGCCACCATCCGCCGCGCGCCCGAACCCTGACCCCGACCTCGATGCCGCCCTGCCCCTCCCTTGTCGTAGGCACCCGAGGTGAGCACGCCCGCTCCTACCTCTCCCCTACCCCTGCCTAGGGTTTCTTTATATTTTAGTTGCATATTAAGTTTATTTTTATTTATAGTAAGTTTATTTTAGTTGCATATTAAGAACTAGGTACTAATTAGTTACGAGATTTTTATTTATAGTAAGTTTATTTTTAGTAAGAACTAGTTGAATTAATAGAACTAGTTAGTAAGAACTTGTTTCTATTTTTTAGTTAAAGCAATTTTTCCTGCCTCGACGTGGACGATGCCTATTCCGCATCCTCGTCGTTGAGTCAGCGGAGGACGACAACTGCTTGACCAGATCGGCCATGTCTGGGACTGGGCTCCGCCGGGGTGGTACTGGGAGGCGCTACCTACCGGGGGGCGTAGGTTGGTGAGGAGCCAGCCTGTCGTTGACCCGAACCTTCTTTGGTGGCGGTCACGTGGGCCAGTGAAGATCGAGAGGCTCGAGGACTCCGCGAAGGTGGTGCGTCACCGTGTCAGTGAGGAGGACGCGTACGTCTGTCGCTACTTGTTTGCGTTGGAGCACAGGCCGTTCTCCAATACCTAGCAGGTTCTCCGAGGATCTCACTGGAGCTATGATCCCGTGATGGTTCCTTCTCTGTGGGTGTCCACCGCCTGCACCGATACCCGTCGTGTGCTAGGGTTTTACTTGTATTAGTGATGTTATATGTATGACACTATTCGTGATGTATTAGTGATAATATTCGATGATGTACGGACGTATGAGATTATTTACTTTTGCTTATTGAATGCATGCTAATTTGAGTCCTATAAGATATTTTGAAATGTATATCTTGTGTTGCTCAATATCCAAGTGGCCCGTCATGTTTGCAGGTTACAACTTCGAGTGGCCTAGGTTTTGCCGGAGTGTTGATTCATTTCCGTTCCGCCAAATTTCAGGCGCTCGATATGTCCTATTTTAGCAAAGGTCATGCCGGATTTTTCCGTGAATTTTGGCATGACTTGTGCCAGAATATGTAGGAAATATCGAGTGCCCCGGATTTGTGTGTTGAGTATCTTGGTAGTTGTCTTCGATCGATTTTCAATTAATGTTTTAACTATGAACATAGGAAATGTCTGACGACGAAACGGATTTCGGTATTTGCAAATACTGCAAAGACGAGCGCGGCCTGTGCGACGGAATCTTCCTAGATGATGATAGGCGCTTCAGCATCAAGATGGATGAGAACTTCGAAGTGGATATAGTAAGTCACAGCGACAAGTCTTTTTTCGTAATTAAGCATGACATCTGCTTCATTTGCTTCCACTTATTTTTTTTACTATTCTACTAGCGTATCCCCTGCCATGCAAGAGTTTTTGTATTGGATAAGATAGGTTTCAGTCATAGTATGGAGGAAAAGAAAGTTTACTTGAAGACCGAGCATGGTTATATTTTCCATGCAAAGTTGTACAATTCAGACGACTACACCTATTTTGGATGCAAAACATGGCGAGCACTATGCAAGACTTATGCATTTGAGCCTGATATGGTTATCACCTTTGATATTCGTCCGAAAGATGATATTGAAGGTAATACCGACATCTGGGTCGATGTGCAGATGCCTCCAGTTATACCATTATGTAAGTTTCTCAACCATATTTATGTCTTTGATATTGTTTATTCAAAAATAGTTGACAACTTATTTGTATTGTCAGCTTATTTCGGTGCAAGCAAACATGTCCAGCGCTTGGTAGACAGGACCGTATACTGTCCTGGGGCTGGACTCAACTGCGAGGAGCTCAGTCATTATGTTTCATGGCTTGAGGATCTTGATACTGTCAAGACAAATTTTCTTCCTGCATTTAGAAATGTTAGTACTGAAAATGTGCGACCAATAGTGTTCGTAATGAACTACGGTCACATCTATTTAGGAAGGATGGTAAGATTTTTACTATTTGTCATTAGTGCATCTTTTCCATACATTATTTTTGAAACTAAACTTTATTGCTAAGTATGTTAACATACGATGTTCTTCAACAGGGACTCCCGATGAATGTTGTGCCTTATGGGATCGAGACTAAAGGTACCATGAGTATTATCAGCTTACGGCCAAGATATCCTACAGATTACTTTTGTGCATTCAAGATTAGCGACGGATGCTTAATAGTGCAAGACTGGACCAAATATGTGATGGGGGAGCGCAGAGAAGTACTAGGGGGCAGCAAACAGATGTGCTACCCACGATTAGGAGACAGGTTCATCTGCATGCTCCAGCTTGATCAAGGACGAGAACTATACATGTTTTATGTTATTTTACCTAAGAGAGAGCAGTAGGAGTGATTAGCTAGCTAGAAATGAGTTTGAGGATGATGATGTGCTACACTCTATTACTATGATGATAAAATAGCTAGTGTTGGTGGTAATGACTATGATGATTATTATTAGCTAGTGTTAGTGGTGATTAAATAAATACTGTTTTTTTAGACAGAAATAAATACTGTTGGTGGTAATGACTATGAGGATGATTAAATAGCTTGTGCTAGCGGATTGGATTCAAGTGGAGGCAACATGTGGTGGACATCGAAAGTACTACTAGTCCAAACTAGATCAAGTTTGGATTAGTAGTATACTTTTGACATGCACCACATATTGCCTCCACTTGAACCTAATCCACCTTCATTTGACACACTGTTATAGACATAATGATGTAAACCTCATAACTGGTATTGTACCAATATTTGTACGATGGCGCATAAATACACTAAAAAAGTACTAGTAGCGATGGACAGAAAACACGCTGCAAGTAGTTACCTTAGCAGCAGCGTGGTACCGAACAAACGCTACAGCTATTTGTCCTAGCAGTAGCGCGTGCAGGCACGCGCTGCTGCTAAGCAATAGCTGTAGCGCCTTATTAGTAGCGCGCCCTCCCGCGCTACTAGTGAGCACTAAACCCGCGCTACTGCTAGGGTTTTCCCTAGTAGTGCTATCCTGCACTCCTCGGATAACATCAATGATGGCTCAGCAGTTCTAATGTTAGAGAAGAATTGTCATTTTTTGCCTCTCAAGCAGAAGTTAGGGCGGCTCAAGCGCGACTGCAATGATATGGGGCAACTGATGGCGGCTCTAGTTAAATATGCCAAACCTGATAGTACCAAGGACCCCGAATCCGATGATGAAAAGCCAGGAAAGGGAAAGAAGAGTGGTAGCACCAAGGGTCAGCAGCATAACCCGGCGAGTCAGGAGGGAAATGGCAAGCGCAAGGCTGATAGTAATTCAGATTTTGTGGCCAATACCAATATGCAGAATAATGGTCAGCATCGTAAGGGGAAGCCACCTCCTCGAACAAGTGGATCAGGTATCAATCTTCAGTAGTTGCTGGATCAGCCCTGCCCAAAGCATGGCACGAAGGAAAGGCTGTCCAGTCACCTTTAGAATGATTGTCAAATTATGAGGGAGCTGAAAAAATCTGATTTTTTCCATGGGTCGGGCGGCGGCTCAGGTTCTGGTGGTGGCGGTTCTCATGGCCCAGGTTACGGTGGTGGCGGATCTAGTTCTGGTTTCCAGGGTCACCAAAACCATCAAGGTAATCAGGGTGGTTACAATCAACAATCCGGTCAGGGGGGTCAACAGCAGCAGCAGTTTGAATATCAAAGCCATCCGAAGCAGCTGAATAGTGGGCAGTATCATGTCTTCACCCCAAGTTTATGCAAGCGGTACAAGAAGCTCCACAAGAGGGATGTGAACGCCGTTGAGCCGGCAGTTCCCCATTACTTGCGATGGTCTGAGCAACCTATTATGTGGAGTCAAGAGGATCACCCGCCCCGGGTTGATAATCCAGGTCACATGGCTTTGGTGGTGGCGCCTCAAGTTGGTGGATACAAATTCACTAAGGTACTCATGGATGGGGGTAGCAGCATTAATATCCTTTACTATGTTACTTTCCGTCGCATGGGGTTGACTAATAAAAATCTTAAGTCGTCCAATACTGTTTTCCATGGAGTGGTGCCTGGTAAGTCAGCATATCTTGTGGGTAGGATTGACGTCGAAGTAGCCTTTGGGGATGAACATGATTCCAGGGCCGAGAAACTAACCTTTGAAGTGGTCAAGATTAGAAGCCCGTATCACGCTCTATTTGGACGGCCAGCTTATGCCAAGTTCATGGCACGACCTTGTTATGTTTATCTGCAGCTCAATATGCCGGGTTAGAAGGGGACCATCACAGTACATGGGAGTCAGAAAATAGCTTTGGAGTGTGAAGAAGGTGACACTGCTTATGCTGAATCTATCTGTGCAATAGAGGAATTGAAATTCTACAAAGACAATGTTCATCTGGTAGACATGGCATCTTTGAAAAGGCCAACCACAGAGCATGATATGGTATTGAAGTTTAAGTCGGCCGATGACACTAAGCTAGTTGACTTTGTTCCTGGTGATTCATCCAAGCAGTTCAGTATCTGTGCTAACCTGGATGCTAAATAGGAAAGTGCGCTCATCGAGTTCATCCGTGAGAACTGGGACATCTTTGCATGGAAACCTTCTGATATGCCAGGTGTACTGAGGGAACTCGCTGAGAACACTCTTAATATTGACCTGAAGTTTAAGCCGGTCAAGCAATTCCTTCGTCGCTTCAATGAGGAGAGGCATAAGGCCATTGGTGAAGAAGTGGCCCAGCTCTTGGCGGCTGGGTTCATTGTCGAAGTCTTTCGTCCTGAGTGGTTGGCTAATCCGGCGCTGGTGCTTAAGAAAAATGGTACTTGGCATATGTGTGTGGAATACATGGACTTAAACAAGGCATGCCCGGTTGATCCTTTTGCTCTCCCTCGTATTGATCAAATCATTGATGCTATGACGGGCTGTGAGCGTTTGAGTTTTTTGGATGCTTACTCTGGTTATCATCAGATCAAGATGGCAGTTAAGGACCAGGAGAAGACAGCTTTTATCACTTCCTTTGGATCCGTCTGCTATGTGTCTATGCCTTTTGGGCTCAAGAGTGCCTAGACGACTTACTAGCAATGTGTGCAAAATTGTCTTCACAGTCAGATTGGGTGCAATGTTCACGCTTATGTGGATGATATTGTGGTGAAATCCAGAGAGAAGGAAACTTTGATAGATGATTTGAAGGAGACCTTCAACAATCTCCGGGTCTACAAGATGATGCTTAACCCTGCCAAGTGCATTTTTGGTGTGCCAGCGGGCCAGCTCTTGGGTTTTCTAGTTTCTAACAGAGGTATTGAAGCTAACCCGGAGAAGATCAAGGCCATTACCTCCTTGGCAAAGCTGGCGTGTATCAATGATGTTCAACGTCTGGTGGGTCGTATTGCTTCTTTAAGCCGGTTCATAAGCCGGTTGGGTGAGAAGGTCATACCACTGTACCAGATGATGAATAAAACATATCACTTTGTCTGGAGTGATGCTGCTAATGATGCATTTGAAGCCTTGAAGAAACAGCTAGCTGAGCCACCAGTCCTTGCTGCTCCCATTGATAAAGAGTCGTTGTTATTATATGTGGCTGCTAACGCCCGAGCTATCAGTGTAGCTGTTGTGGTGGAACAGAAGGAAGCAGGCAAGGAATATCCGGTTCAACGGCCGGTTTACTATGTCAGTGAAGTACTCATTGAGTCCAAGTAGAGGTATCCGCACTGGCAAAAGCTCGTTTATGGGGTGTTCATGGCTAGTCAGAAGCTTAAGCAATATTTTCTAGGTCATCCCATCAATGTGGTTAGTTCTGCTCGCTTAGGGGATATTATTCAAAACAGAGAAGCCACAGGTCAGGTAGCCAAGTGGGCCATTGAGCTTGGACCTCATTGTTTGAAGTATATGCCTCGCACGGCCATCAAGTCTCAAGCACTTGTGGAATTCATCAATGACTGGACCGAGCTGCAGATGCCTAAAGAAAACCTAGATAACACATATTGGACTATTCACTTTGATGGGTCCAGGCAATCGGAGGGCTCGGGGGCTGGAGTGGTCTTAGCTTCCCCTCGAGGTGACAAGTTTTGTTATGTTTTAAGGTTGATGTTTCCCTGTTCTAACAATGCAACTGAGTATGAAGCCTTGCTCCATGGTCTTCGGATGGCTAAAGAGATGAATTTAAGTTGGGTGAGATGCTTCGGTGACTCATACTTGGTGGCTCAGCAAGTTTCAGGCAAATGGGATTCTAAGGGTCCACTCATGGCGGCTTATCATCGCGAGGTTGACGCTATTGCTAGGCACTTCAAGAGTTATCAAGTGGAACACATTGATCGCAGGAAAAATGAGGCGGCTTATGCCTTAAGCCGGTTAGGGTCCCAGCGTAAGCCGGTGCCACCTAACAATTTTTTGTATATTCTGCATAATCCTTCTATCAAGTTGCTATAGAGGAAGATCTGGCTATTCCTGACCCGGAAGCACAATTAGTGGCGGCTCTTCATGCTATTCCTGATTGGACATTTCCATATTTGTCTTATATGACCCAGGGCGAGCTACTTGAGGATGAAACCTTGACCAGACAGATAACCCGGCGGTCTAAGTCAATGACAATTGTTAATGGAGAGCTGCACCATTGCAGTGTTACTGGGCCGTTTCAACGTTGCGTCTCTCCTGAAGAGTGTCGTGAGATTCTTCGCGAGATTCATGAAGGAGATTTTGGTCATCATGCCGGTTCAAAGTCTCTTGTGGCTAAACTTTTCATCATGGATTTTACTGGCTGACGGTTCATGCTGATGCAGAGGATTTGGTCAGTAGATATGATGGTTGTTAGAAATTTTCACGGCGAGCTCACATGTCGGCTCAAGAATTGAGGATGATTCCAATTGCTTGGCCATTTGCAGTTTGGGGGCTTGATATTGTTGGGCCTTTCAAAAGGTCCAAGGATAAAAAGACCCACCTTTTGGTGGCGGTTGACAAATTCACAAAGTGGGTTGAAGCAGAGCCGATCAGTAAGTGTGACGCGGCAATGGCGGTTTAATTCATCAAAATGGTGATTTTTCGCTTTGTTTTCCCCAGAGCATTATAAGTGATAATGGCACTAATCTATCCAAAGGTGCTATCAAAGAGTTTTGTCAATGTGAGCATATTCGACTTGACGTGTCATCAGTAGCTCACCCCCAATCCAATGGTCAAGCTAAAAGAGCCAATCAAGAAATTTTGATAGGCATCAAACCCCGGCTAATGGTTCCTTTGCAGAGGACGTTGGGTTGTTGGGTCAAGGAGTTACCTTCGGTGTTATGGAGTATCAATACTACCCCTCCCCCCCAACAGATATACGGGTTACACGCCTTTCTTCATGGTTTACGGAGCAGAGGCGGTTCTCCCTAGTGACATCCGTCACGACTCGCCTCGTGTGGCGGCTTATGTTGAAGATGATAATGAAAAAGCACGTCAGGATGCACTTGACCTGTTAGATGAGGAGCGTGACCTTGCGGCGGCTCATTCGGCAATTTACCAACAAGATCTACGCTGTTATCACAGCCACCGGGTCAAGACCAGAACCTTTCAAGAAGGTGACTTGGTGCTCCGTCTTATCCAGGATCAAACTGATATGCACAAGCTATCCCCACCTTGGGAAGGACCCTTTGTGGTCAGCAAGAATTTAAACAATGGGTCATACTACCTTATCGATATTCGAGACCACAAGGACTCACGTTAGTCGGAGGAGGAGATCCTCCGGCCATGGAATAGTTCTCATATTCGGCCTTACTACACTTGAGCCACCGGCTCTTATGATGTACATATTTTGACAATGTATATATTATGATGTTCATAATAAAGCTGGCATCCCTGATAAAGCAGGGCCTGTGTCGTTTCATTTCCAAGAATAATGAGTCTTTTTCATCATAATTTCAAGGGAAAATTTTGTTTTTGCCACTCTAGATTTTGCCAATTTTTCTTATGCCACTCTAGATTTTGACATTTCACTTTTGCCACTCTTAGATTTTGACAATTATCACAATTGTCATTCCTGTGGCAGAAGCAAAATTTTCAGAGTGGCAATTATGATATGTCAAAATCTAAGAGTGGCAAAAATAAAATAAAATTATTTTGCTTTTGACATAGAATAGCAATTGTGATAATTGTCAAAAGCTAAGAGTGGCAGAAGTGAAATGTCAGAATCTAGAGTGGCATAAGAAAAATTGGCAAAATCTAGAGTGGCAAAAACAAAATTTTCCCTAATTTCAATGGTCATTTGGGGGCTTCCTGCTCGTATTCGAAGCATAACTGTGAATATCCCTCTTGATCGGCGCAATGCCAAAACTTATGGTCACTTGGGGGCTTCCTGCTCGTATTCAAAGCATAGCTGTGAATATCCCTCTTGATTGGTGCAATGCCAAAACTTATGGTCACTTGGGGGCTTCCTGCTCGTATTTGAAGCATAGCTGTGAATATCCCTCTTGATTGGTGCAATGCCAAAACTTATGGTCACTTGGGGGCTTCCTGCTCGTATTCGAAGCATAGCTGTGAATATCCCTCTTGATCGGCCCAAGGCCACAAGCACTTGGGGGCATCTTGTTCAAACATAGGTGTATTCACCAAAGAGAACACAACATTACTACCCTTGTGAGATGGTTTGGAACACCAGGTGTATTCACCAAAACCTCCCGAAAGCCTCATTTTTTCGTTCTGCTTGGTTTTTTAAACATTTTTTGGGTTCATCTTGACATATGGTTTCAAGTGATTCAGGACATGTAGCCTCAATTCTCACAGCTCATATTTGGAGCATACCTATGGTTTTTGTTAACCCGACCAGGCTTTGGACGATAAGTCGCCAGTATATGATGATATTAAATACTTGGAAGTATTGGCTTCTAAGTTTCGTGTTATCACCCTTACTACACGGGTATCATAAGCCGGTAGTACGATTCAATATCACAGGTATGATATTTTTGTTATGGTTATGATTAAACCATCCCTGTCTATAAATTGTTTTAAACATCAGTGGTTATATATGGGATATTATGACCCACCCTGCGGTAAACCGCCAGGGCTCTTGTGATCTACTTGTGTGCAGGATAAGACTAAATCTCATCTGCATAAATCAACGTCATCATAAGAATATAATGATATATTCCAAGTGGTGGATCAAATAGTGTTGGGCAAAACACAAACGTGCACGATGGCACGACAGAGCAAAGTTTTTACTAGCCTATTACATGCATCACGGAGCCAAAATGATTAAGTGTTTTCAGAAGATCAAACATATGAACTGCACAGCGGATCAATCTTCTTGGCCCTGGCGTCTTGAAGCTTCTGGATCATCCTTCTCCGGTTCATCGTCCTCCTCTGCTGCCTGGAAGTTTGGTGATGATCAATCAATGCCACACAAGGCTTGGAATTCAGCTTCATCATCTATAAGCTCGGACGGGTCAACTTCAGGAGCGAAAGTGTGCTTACGGATTGGGGCAATTAGATCCATCACTTTATAAGCCGGCGTGGGCAGCCTCTGATTCTCCATGTCATAAGCCGGTTGGTATCTTGAAAGATCCGTTTCATTTGCAATCAGGCTGGCCAGGGGACGTATATCCTTCACGCAGGCAGAAAAGTCTTTCTTCTCAAAAGGAGTGCCATCTTCCTTCAAGCTTGGATACCCGGTAGCTATATAGGTCGGGTCTAGCTCTGGTAGCCATGCCTTGGCCCAGCTTAGAGCTGTCACAGCATCGGCCCTTACAGATGATCGCTTCATCTCATTGTTCCTCTTCGGCAGAATAAAAAGATTCTTCAAGACATCGCTCAAGAGAGTGGTGCTTGACTAGACGGAGAAATTGTGGCTAGTGCGCATTGAATTCCAGTATATAGTTGTTCAATAAGTGTATAAATAGCCTTCAGCTTCACCAGCATCTCTTGACTAAGATTGGTGCTCCTGGGACCTGAATAATAATTATGGATGGGTTAGAGGCGGTTTATACCATCAAGGAAGAGATTCACATATGATACTAGTAAGGCGACTCACCAAAGATAGCAGAAACCATCTGAGATACACGGTGTTTTAAACCGGTAAGCTCAGCAGTCACCTCTTGAAGAGCCGCCTCAGCCTTTTCAGCCCGCTGTATCAAGGCGGTTTTTCTTTAGCCCGGGCATTTCTTTCAACTTCAAAGCTGGTCTTCAGTTTCTCCGTTTCAGACACGCTAAATTGGAATTTGAGTCGGCCTTCCGGGTCTCAGATTCTTGCTGCTCCAGCCAAGTCTTCACGTGAATCAATTGTGTTTGAAGTTGAGTAGTGGTGGCCTGTACATACACTGGTTCAAAATCATGTTTAGATTACAGAGATGAAGTCCCAAGACTTTTGCAAGCAACAACACTTGGCACTTGGGGGGCTAATGCCTACCGAAAAAAACTTATTCATACAACGGCTTACGTGAATAATTCCCAAGCACTTTGCAAGCAAAAGGACTTGGCACTTGGGGGCTAATGCATATTGCTTGTCTTTTACTACTTTATAATGACCCGTTTGTGCCGCAAACGATCACAGCCGGCTCATGGGGGCTACACAAGTAAGCTCTGATTTATAAACAATGATGTAAAGGACCGGCTCATTCGTGCTGATTAAACCAGACCTTGGGGGCTATGGATGCAGTGTTAATCATTACATATCTGCTTTAACTCAGATGGCGTAAGCCGGATTTTGAAGGATTCTATCAAGTATATAGCATATTCAATTCTATCATATACAATAGACTTGGGGGCTGGCAGGATATGCATAACTCATTAAATAAGGAGTTCATACCTCAAATTTTTTATTCATCTGCTTCACCATGTCAACTTCAAGATTGCAGCTAGTGTGCACTTGATTAAGATAACCAGAGTATACTTCACCAATGCTCAGTTGAGAGTAGCTGGCAACGTCAAATCTCACTTTTCGCCTCTCAATATGTTCTTCTTTGGCGGAGTGCTTGGCCAAGACAGTAGGCCTTCCTGGCTCTCTAAAGCCGGTGATGGTAATCATCACATCGTCATCATGTGTCTCAGTCGGTTTAATTGGGCTTGATGATTCAGTATTCAAACTATCATTGTTTGCCTGGTCGAGGGACTGGTCAAGAATTTCTAGTGGAACAACAAGAACATGTTCTTCTGGTTGTGGGATGGAGGTGTCAGACGCTGGAATCTGTTGGTCCAGTTCAGCAACTTTGGGGTCTTCAGCTGGCTTAGTCACCCTTGCCTTCTTACTAGGCTTGGGCTTTCCACTACATAGGTCATGAGGGGTCAGTGTAAATATGAAGCAGCATAAGAAGCAAATAATAAGTATTTGTTATTACCCAGGAGCAGTTTTGAAAGCCGACAGCTGGGACTGTGATGAGTCACCGGAGGAGGAGCAAGAAGTCTCCTGATAATTTGAATCGAAAGAATCAAGTGGCTGGTGAATAAGACCCTCCAAAGGATAAAAAGAGTTTAAATTTGGGATGACCTCGTTTCGATGTTTCCTTGGAGTGTCCGGTAAGCCGGAAGATAATTATTCACCTCCGCAGGTCCGAGTCTGTCGCCGGCTCTCTGCTTCAAAAGAAAGTGAGGATCCAGATGAGCTAAGGGGTGTGAAAAGCTTACTTTCTGGGTTACTCTTCGAGTTTTGTGTCTTGGCAAAGGCTCGGAGTCGGAGGAAATGATAGTTACTTTTTCCTCGATTGCTTGGCTGGCCCCCGTGTCATCCTGATGATAGTCAATGTCAATAACATAGTTGAAAAAGGAGCCAAGAGAATCAAGAGCTACCTCTGACTCAGAGTTGTCGTTTAGTTCAAACAGCTCGGAAGTACTAGATTTCTTCTTATTCCTCTTGGCGGTTCTCTTGGCGGCTTTCCTGGCAGCCTTGGTCTTTTTGGCAGCTTCATGGTCGTATTTCTTCTTCCAAAAATCAGAGTTAGCCTGTGAAAGTCATCAAAGTTGAGTTAATAGAATATTTGAGGACGGAGGCAAAAGTAAGTAATTTAAAGACTCACATCTGGTGGCGGGTTAAGTGTGTAGAAAGGGTTTAGACCCACTTTGCTGCATTCTGCCGAATCTTCATTCAGAAGAGACTTTGTGATTTCATTGATGGCGTCATCAGTTAAACGCGCGGAGGTGTGGTGCAGTGGGTCCTTTTTACCACCCGTGTAAGTACACATTAATACGGATCGGAGACTCAAGGGTATGATCCGCCATGCAACCCAGCATCGAACCAAGTCAATGCCAGTTAAACCATTTCCTAGCAGAGCCTTGACTTTGCAATGGTGGGGGCGATTTTTTTATATTCAGCAGCGGTAAGCTTATCAGGAAGATGATGTTTTGAGTCCAGACACTGGGCACGATAGCCTGGCAGTGGGTTCTCGTCAGCCGGAGAGGTATCTTGGCAATAAAACCATGTCTGGTTCCAATCTTTGGGATGACTCGGCAAGTGAGCATAGGGGAAGATAGCATCTCTTCTTCGTTGAATTGAGATCTCGCCAACTTCCAAGCTGGGTCCGTTCGAAATCTTGTTTTGGCCGTTCAAATAAAATCATTCCCTAAACAATTCAACACTGGCCTCTTCTTGAAGGTACACCTCGCAGAAAACTTGAAAGTTGCACATGATTGACACGGAATTGGGTCCGATTTCTTGAGGATGAAGCTCAAGAAAGTTCAAAACATCTCGGAAAAATTTAGAACCGGGCGGTGAGAAGCCCCGATTCATATGGTTAGTAAAAACAATGTTCTCATCATCCTTTGGCTGAGGTTTTTCTTCTTTTGGATTGGGGGCACGATAATGCATGGCAGTTTTCTCTAGTAAATAGCCGGTTTTCACAAAGTCCTTAAGCGTGTCCTCAGAGACAATGGAGGGAACCCAATTACATGAAGTGGTTGTCTTCGGTAGCATTGTGAAGAAAGAAGCCTAAACGAAAGAACAATTTTGTTGGTTTAAGTTGATTCATTAAGCCGGAGGTAAACCCTACAGTACATATTCAGAGTGGCGGCTTAAAAGGGGCCTAATGACATATGACTGGCTATGACTAGTGATGTAAGCCGCCATGACAATACACAGTGGGATCTATCAAGAAGGATGACTAGTGATGTTAGCCGCCATGACAACAAGAAAAAATTTCGCTAAGTGATGGACAAACATATTTCACAGATTGAAGCTATAATTTTGGATCTATGGCAGTTTAGAAAATGCAATAAATTCTAAACCTAAAGCGGCAGCAGAAGAGTTTGTGTGCTCCGATGGGATCTTCTATGAAGGAAAAAGTATGTTGATATTAAAAACAAATGCTAAACTGCTACCGCACGAGTTCTGTACTATGTTTAGATCAGAAGCTACCGGGGTTGAAGAAGAAAGCAAAGAACAGCGAAGAACACCGAAGAATAGGGCTAACCCTAATGCAGATCTGAAACATAGGGAGATGAATACTTACAGATGCAGATGGACTGTGATCGAGCGCCGGCATTTTCTGGACCAGTCAGGTTGATGTAGCGGCCTGAGTTGGTGACGGTCGGAGGACGGCGGCGGCGAAGCTCGATGCGGCACGGGTTGCGAGAGGAAGAAGAAGACGAGAAGGCAAGGGGAAAGTGACTGAAGGGTGGTTTGACCCTATTTATAAGGAGAAGGGTAACAAGTGGGCACGAAAAACAAGGAGGCCAAAGAATGATTATCCAGCCGCTCGGGCGCCTTGATTTTCGGGATGGTCATTAAAGATAAGGATCCGTTAAGATATGTTTGATATTGTGTAAAATTAAATGGCAGATGATGTCAAGGCAGGTTACCACAATCGCAGGAGATGACATCATGGCGGGTTATGAGATCTCGCACAAATGAAGAAGGAAGGATTTTTTTCTAAGTGTTGAAGATTGACATGAACAAGTTTAAAATCATTTTGGGGCCTAATGTTGGGGATATGACTAGTAGGTATGACCCGCCTAGGAGGGGCCGGGTTATACCTATGGCGATTGATCAATATGAAGCCCATGAGGATATTGAAGATGGCGGTTCATGAAGCAAGGGCCCAAGGCCCAAGGGCGACTTAAGGCCCATAGGGGTAAGCCGCCATATGTGTATGACTTATATTGTAAGGAAATTATAGTTAGTCACCGAGCCGGACACGTTGTCTATGAGCCGGACGGGACTCTGTGAGCTGCTAGGCATCAACCTGTGTATATAAAGGGGCGACCCGGCGGCGGTTCAGGGCAAGAAACAAGAGATCGAAAGCTAGGTCAAGCGTATTCGCTCCCTCGTAATCGAGACATAAGCAATACCACCTCAAACTGGCTTAGGACTTTACCTTCACCGCAAGGGGCCGAAGCAGTATAAACTCTTGTGTCCTTTGTCCCGTTTAACCCCTTTCAGCTAACCTAGTTGTGATGGCTCCACGACTAAGTCCTCAGACTAGGACATCTGTCGTGACAATTCCATGAAAGATACCATTTTTCCTTTGATATCAGCTATGGGGGCAAGCTCCAGCGCATGTAGTGAGTTCAAAAAGGTTTGCAAAAAATATTTGACCTGAGACCAAGAAGAAAACAAAGTTTTCTTATAACTGAGTTAAACTTACTTAGTGCAGAAAATGGATAATATGGTGGTGATCGACACCATGAAGGAAGGAGGACGATCGTCGGGAGAAGCAACGGACCTTTTTTATGATTGTTTTCATTTAGCTTGTGATTTTCCCATTTTTCTAGATTTGAGCACTGTCATAGAGAAGCAAGAGAGCCTAGCCTTTGACATCGCCCGTCCGTTCTGCCGAGCGGGGAAGGGGCGAAACCCTACTCCGGCTGCCACGAAGCCCCTCCCTCCTTGATCTCCTCCCCCCGCCGTTGGGCAAAGCCTGGCCGGTGCTGGCTGGCCTTCTTCTCCCTTCGTGCAACGCCGGCTGGTGCGGGGCAGCCGCCTCAGGTGTTTACGCGATGTTGGACAGGGAAGCAAGGGTGCTACGACGACAGCTATCCCATCGACGGTGGTGGCGCGTGTTGGGCTGCTAGGGTCGATGAGTGTGCCTGCGCAGGATGGGCGGCATCGGGGCTATGGTGGTCCAATCTAGATCTGGTGGGCTGCTCCTTCAGCCGGTTGTTCTCGTGGGCGGCACGGTCCGGTCATCTCCGACGGTCCCTGGGTGCTGGAGGTGGCTGGAGCGAGGGTGTGCCATAATGCTAGCCGGCGGCATTAGCGGCTAGCCTGGACTCATTCAGCGCTGCGAGTCAGTAGGGCAGAGCAGGGTCCCCCTAGGGGTCCCAGCGTGGATGTGGGCTGCCATGGCATGGTGGTCTCTCATGGTGGTGGTCCGGGTCATTCACGGTGGCGGCTGGACATCTCCGGTGTTGGCCCGTCGGTGAGCGGTATGTGTTGACCTTCGATCCTTCTCCTCGGTCATCCGTCTGCTATCTTCTTTGTCGGTTGGCCCTCCTCCAGTTGTGGTCCATCACTCGTCTCGCACCCGGCAGTAGGATCGAGCTCACCTCACGCCCGGTAGCATGACTGACCTTGTCTCGCGCCCAGTAGCAGGACCAAACTCGTCTAGTGCCTGGCAGCGAGACCATGCTCGTTTCGTCCCCGCAGCACCAAGCTTGTCTTGTGCCTGGTGCCGCAGCACAGTGAGATGGAGGCCAGTTTTGGTCGGCCTATTGGGTCTCGACACTGGTTGCAGCCCAGGGGTGCGAAAGGCGGGTCCTTTCCGCTCGTGTCTTTTGTTGAGGTAGCGGTGGATCTCGGGTGATGTGGTGTGAAGGTCTTGGATATCGGGTAGTGGCCCTGGTGCTCAGCTTGTGGTGCTCATGTGCAGAGCCCGTGGCTTGGTGCTGCCCGGGTGCAACGGCCGTGTGGGCAGCGTGGTAGCCGGGGTGTGGCATTGGTGGCTGGTGGCCGGGGTGAAAACCTTCTCTATCTTCGGACAGACTGGCGGTGGCGAAGCTTGTTCCCTTCTTGAAGGCATCGTCATGGCTCTCTTTGCACGTCATGTTGCTTTAGGGGAAACTCTGATCCTTGGATTGGGCGGTGGCATGATAACCCACAAGTATAGGGGATCGCAACCGTTTTTGAGGGTAGAGTATTCAACCCAAATTTATTGATTCGACACAAGAGGAGCCAAAGAATATTCTCAAGTATTAGCAGTTGAGTTGTCAATTCAACCACACCTGAAAGACTTAATATCTACAGCAAAATATTTAGTAGCAAAGTAGTATGGAAGTAACAACAACAACGATAAAAGTAACATTAGCAGTTTTGTAGCAATTGTAACAGTGGCAACGACAAAGTAATGTAGCAAAGAACAATATGTGAAAATCTCGTAGGCAATGGATCAATGATGGATAATTATGTCGGATGGCATCCATCATGCAACAGTTATAACCTAGGGTGACACAGAACTAGGTCCAATTCATCAATATAATGTAGGCATGTATTCCGAATATAGTCATACGTGCTTATGGAAAAGAACTTGCATGACATCTTTTGTCCTACCCTCCTGTGGTAGCGTGGTCCTCATGGAAACTAAGGGATATTAAGGCCTCATTTTAATAGAGAACCAGACAAAAGCATTAGCACTTACTGAATACATGAACTCCGCAAACTACGGTAATCACCGGAAAGACTCCCAATTTTTGTCACCTTCAGGTATGCAGATCATAACTCGTAATAGGTGTCTACAACTTGCAAGGTAGGATCAAGGACTCACATATATTCATGAAACATAATAGGTTCAGATCTGAAATCATGCCACTCGGGCCCTAGTGACAAGCATTAAGCATAGCAAAGTCATAGCAACATCAATCTCAGAACATAGTGGATACTAGGGATCAAACCCTAACAAAACTAACTCGATTACATGATAAATCTCATCGAACCCATCACCGTCCAGCAAGTCTACAATGGCATGGCGGTGAGCATCATGAAATTGGTGATGGAGGATGGTTGATGATGATGATGGCAACGATTTCCCCTCTCCGGAGCCCTGAATGAACTCCAGATCTGCCCTCCCGATGAAGAACACGAGGTGGCGGCGGCTCCGTATTGTAAAACGCGATAAATCCTTCTCTCTGATTTTTTTCTCCATGAAGATGAATATATGGAGTTGGAGTTGAGGTCGGTGGAGGTCCAGGGGACATACAAGGCTGGGGGCGCGCCCTAGGGGGGCGCGCTCCATCCTTGTGGACAGCCGGTGGGTCTCCTCCGGTTGATTCTTTCGCCAATATTTTTCATTTATTCCAAAAATATTCTCCGTGGATTTTCAGATCATTCCAAGAACTTTTATTTTTGCACAAAAATAACACCAAGGCAATTCTGCTGAAAACAACGTCAGTCTGGGTTAGTTCCATTCAAATCATGCAAATTAGAGTCGAAAACAAGGGCAAAAGATTTTGGAAAAGTAGATACGATGGAGACGTATCAACTCCCCCAAGCTTAAACCATTGCTTGTCCTCAAGCAATTCAGTTGACAAACTGAAAGTGATAAAGGAAAACTTTTACAAACTCTGTTGATCTTGTTGTTGCAAATATGTATAGCCAGCATTCAGGTATTCAGCAAAGATTATGAACTAACCATATTTACAATAACATTTAGGTCTCACATTTACTCATATCAATGGCATAACCAACTAGCGAGCAATGATAATAAATATCGGATAACAACACTTTTTAAAAACAATCATGTTATGATATAATAAAATGGCATCTCGCTAGCCCTTTCTGAGTCCGCAAAACATAAATGCAAAGCACCACTGAAGATCAAGGACTGACTAGACATTGTAATTCATGGTAAAAGAGATCCAGTCACAGTCATACTCAATATCAATTAATAACAATGCATACAAATGACAGTGGTGCTCTCTAACTGGTGCTTTTTATAAGAGGATGATGACTTAGCAATAAAATTAAATAGATAGGCCCTTCGCATAGGGAAGGAGGGATTTGCACGGGTGCCAGAGCTCGAGCTTTTTGAAACTGAGATAAATAATATTTTGAGCGGTATGCATTCATTGTCAACATAACAACCAAGAGATCTCGGTATCTTCCATACTAGATACACTATAGGGGTTCCCAAACAGAATGGTAAAGTTTTTACTCCCCCACCACCAACAAGCACATTCCACGGCTAGTCCGAAACAACAGGTGCCGTCTAACTACAACAATCCTGGGGGAGTTTTGTTTGATGTTAAATTTTGATTTGATTTGAGCATGGAACTAGGCATCCCGATTACCAGCCATTTTCTCGTGAATGATGAGCGGAGTCCACTCATCGTGAGAATAACCCACCTAGCATGGAAGACACTGACAGGCCCCAGTTGCTACATGAGTGATTCGGGCATACAAAATAGATTAGCGTTTGGCACATGCAAATTTACTTGGAACAGCAGGTAAATACCGCATATAGGTAGGTATGGTGGACTCATATGCAACAACTTTGGGTTTATGGAAGTGCATGCATAAGCAGTATTCCCGCTTAGTACAAGCGAAGGCTAGCAGGGATTGAGGAGCAACCAACTAGAGAGCGACAAAAGTCATAAACATGCATTGAGATTAACCAACATTAAGGATGCTATGTTGATTTTGTTTCTACTACATGCGTGAACATGTGCCAAAGTCAAGCTACTCGAATCATGCAAAGGAGGATACCATCTTATCATACTACATCACAACCATTTTAAAATCATGTTGGCACGCAAGGTAAACCATTATAAACTCCTAGCTAATTAAGCATGGCATGAGTAACTATAATCTCTAATTGTCATTGCAAACATGTTTCATTCATAATGGGCTGAATCAAGAAGGATGAACTAATCATATTTACAAAAACAAAATATGTCGAGTTCATATCAGCTTTTCCTCATCTCAATCACTTCATCATATATCGTCATTATTGCCTTTCACTTTCACGACCGGACAGAGTGGATAATAATAACAGTGCACGTGCATTGGACTAAACTGGAATCTGCAAACATTTATTTCAAGGAGAAGACAAGGTAATATGGGCCCTTTATTAGATCAACAATAATGCATATGAGATCCATTCATCATTTCCATCGTGGTCTTCTCCTCTCAACCCAAAGAAAAGAAAAGAATTTCAAAGAAACAGACTGAAATGTTTTTGGAGTTTTTGTTTTTCTGAAAAAAAGTAAAACAAGAACAAGAAAAACTATTTACACAGGAAAGCTCCCAACAAGCAAAAGAAGAACGAGAAATCTTGTTGGTTTTATTTAATAGTACTACTACATAAACATGGAACGGAAACTAAACAGAAGCTACAACTATTTTTTTTGGTTTTTCTCAAAGTTTTTCAAACACACAAGAAGAAAGTGGGAAAAAGAAAATAAACTATCAAGGACAATACAATGAAAAAGTATGATCACCGACAACTACAATGAATGTGTGAACATGAATGTAATGTCGGTGAGAAATACGTACTCCCCCAAGCTTAGGATTTTGGCCTAAGTTGGTCTAAGCCCATGGATCAAAGTAGCCCTCTCCGGTGTACTGAGGAGGATCCTGGGGATTCCACTGGTTAGCGAGCTCCTGCGGGTCCCACTGATAAATAGACTCCTGATATGGATCAGGTGATGGCTCTGGCTCAGGAACTGGGGATAGCGACCGCTCCTAGTATGCCTAAATGTTCGCGGGAATGATGAGGTACCTGCCTGAATGAATATCGAACAAAGAAGGTGCAGGAAAGGTAATAATCTGACAAGTCTTCTCGCTAAATACCGGGTTATAGATGAGTCCTTGTCCTTATCATTACTAATAAAATCATGGGCTAACGTACTATTATAATCTAAGTATCTAATGGGCAGCAGCATCTCCTCTTTCTCATCGTGCCTAATGGGTATCTCGAAGTGTCTAGAAATATGGGAAGCATAGATACCTCCAAATATAGTACCCTTCAAACGGTTTAAACTCAACCTTCAAGCAACCAAAGCGCCCAAACTAAAAATTCTATCATGAAGTAAAGCATGGCGCAAAATAGCGAGGTCAGGGGCACTAAGGCCTCCACTCTATCCATGACCAATTAAACATCTCCCAGCAAATAATGAGTAATAGCGTAAAACAGGAAAATGTAAACTAGCCACTCTCGCTCCTGACACTCCTCTTCCTTCGCTTATGGTAACTTCATCGATAAAACATTCCACATCTCTAGGATGTGGCTCATTGATGTTGCCCTCATAAGGTAGTTTGCAAACCTCACAAAAAGTCATAAAGCCTCATCTCCTTATGCACATCATATAAATAAAATTCTACCGTGGGTGGTGATTTCCTAGCAGGAAAGTGAACATTTTGCACGAAGGTATTAGTTAGTAGGAGGTATTGTTCACACTTATCATGGAGGAAGTCGGTGATGCATGCATTCCCATCCAAATAATAAAAATCCTCATAAATTTCGGCCGCCTCCAAGAATGCATCACTTGGCCATTCACACAAGTGAACCTCCGTGGTGCGAGGAAGGTTGTACTTGGGCTTCTTCTTCTCCTTATTTTCATTTTCCTTCGAACCCTGACTCGACGAGCCTCTCAAAAATCTCCTCATCATTTTCTCCCTCTGAAAAATTCTGAAATTTTTAGTGACTCAAAATAAAAGTGAACCAAACTCAACAAGATTGATAACAACTACTCCTACAAGTGCCTAGAGGCTAAATCATGCCTCAAAACTACTTTGGACCAAATAAATTTGACATGCAAGCTCAAGAACAAGGTCACCACACCTACAAAAATTTGCAATAAATAAAGAACTAGAACAAAAACTGAGTGGACCATTGGAGGAGTCAGATACCAAAGAATAATCCCCCAAAACAGTTTTGCAAATAGAGCTTTGCACAAGGAGATCGAAAATGGCGGCAAGATGAGCAAGAACACGGGTTTGAGCAATGGGATGATTTTTTCTGGAGGGAGACGAAGTGGATGGGTGCTGGAATAAGTGAGGGGGACTCACAAGGCAGGGGGCACGCCTAGGGGGGTAGGGCATGCCCTCCACTCTTCTTGTCCACTAGTGCAGCCCCTGGTGCATTCTCAGTGCCAAAAATTCTAAAATATTCTATAAAAAATCATACTAAATTTTCAGGGCATTTGGAGAACTTTTATTTTAGGACATTTTTTATTGCACGGATAATTCAGAAAACAAAAAAATATTACTATTTTTGCTTTATTTAATCTAAATAACAGAAACTAAAAGGTAGGTACAGAAAGTTGTGCTTTCTAAATTCATCCATCTCATGCTCATCAAAAGGAATCCATTAACAAGGTTGATCAAGTCTTATTAACAAACTTCTTGCGAATAACATGAACCCAGAGAATTTTCGAATAACACTAGGTTACCTCAACGGGGACATGCATGTCCCCAACGATAAGAATGTCATATTTATTTTTAACAGTAGGAAGAGGGAATTCAAAACCTCCAATAGTAATAGTTGAAATTTTTCCAACAGAATTGATACTATGAACTTGAGGTTGTTTCTTTGAAAAGTGAATCGTATGCTCATTACCATTAACATGAACAGTGGCATTGCATTTATTGCAATCAATAACAGCCCCTATAGTATTCAAAAAGGGTCTACCAAGGATGATCGACATACTATCATCCTCGGGAATATCAAGAATAACAAAGTTCCTTAAGATAGTAACGTTTGCAACCACAACAGGCACATCCTCACAAATACCAATGGGTATGGCAATTGATTCATTAGTCATTTGAAAAGAGATTTTAGTAGGTGTCAACTTATTCAGTTCAAGTATACGATATAAAGAGAAAGGCATAACACTAACATCGGCTCCCAAATCACATAAAGCAGTTTTAACATAGTTTTTTTTAATGGAGCATGGTATAGTTGGTATTCCTGGATCTCCAAGTTTCTTAGGTATTGCAATAGCCTGGATTTTGGCCCTTTTCTTTTTCTTCTGATTTATTTGGTTTTTGCTCTGTTTTTCTTTTTGGAGTGGTTCAGTGGCCTTGCCACTTGGGAAATCATCCTCATTTCCTCCTCCCAAGTGGCTCGTAATTCTCAAAATGTTGCCATAGATCATGTCTCTTCACTCCTTGACCAAACCCTAAAATCTTTTTCTAGGGAAAATTCCTTTTTCATTAAAGGAATAACCCAATCTGCCCTAGGTTGTGAAGCAACCTATATTTCTGTACATCCAAAAATTCCAAAATAATTCTCATAATTCCTTTGGGTCATATATAGCTCAAATATGACCAAACATTTCCTTGTCCAATTCAAAAATAATTCCCCAATAATTATTCTTCATTTCTGTCCAGTGTGGTTTTATGTGAAGAAAGTACCACCTATCCTTTCTTGCTTTCTCCCCAACTCCTTGGGCATGATTATATGTCCAAATAATTGCCTCATGCACAAGTTCAACTTTATTTTCCTAGCTAATCTTACTCAGTGAATTTTCAATGTTTTTGTCAAACAGAAGGCTTCGTGAAGGAAGTACTAGCTAGGAGTACCCAAATGAGTTTAGCTTTTGCACACTTCTTAATGTGCTCATATTAACCCCCTCCACCCATTTGTAGCCCCATCCAATCATCTATGTGAGAACAGGAGCAAATCTTTGATTCTGGCAATATTTTCAGGTTGTGAAGCAAGTATATTTTATATTGCCTCAAAAATCCTGATAAATTACCAAATCATTCTTATATCCATAAAACCTCTCTCCACCCAATTTCGAATCATTTAATTGATCCATTTGATCACCAAAATTATTTCAAGTTTCTGGTCAGCAGAGATGTTTGTGAAGCAAGTGCCATTTTGGCTTGGCCATTTGGCATGAGCTTTTTACAACATCTTGATATGACCAAATGACCCTGCCTTACCCAATCTTAGCCCAAGTTGGTACTCTATGTGATAGCACCATCATGATCTAGTTTCTGGACCATTTTGGTCAGTTGTGAAGCAACTGCAGTAAATCTTGGTCCATTTCTCCTCAAACTCTCCAGGACTGTAGTCCTTCCTAGCCTAGACACCCCAGACATAACACTTGACACATAGCAGCACCATGTTGATCACATTGAGGTGATAAAGTTTACTGCAGTAAACTTTAGAGCTCACTAACCTTTTAACCATAGCTGTTTTCACCAAACTACCGCCGCAGTTGAAACCCACCTTCGACGGATTTAGCACTAGAAAACATTTGCCAGTTGTTTGCCTCCCACACATGCCAGTACTGGTGGTGACACCGTTTTGGCATGTCATGAGCGTGCCCAGAATGGCTTCTTGCTCGGGCCCCTCCCCCTCTCGTCGTCTTCGCGCGGGTGAGCATGTCCAGTGGCTTCCCCGCGTCATCGCCGTCCCCCTGGACTCATCTCCCCCTCTCGAAGCCTCCTCGTCGACACTCGCCCACGGGAGCACTGTGGTTCACCGAGCTTTAATGGCGCTTGGCTTCTTCCTCTGCCCCTCCCCTCGACCTCTTCTGCACGTGAGCTCTGTGGCTCGTCCGCATCCCCGTCGTCGTGTTCCCCGTGCCCTCCCGTTCTTTCTGGCCTCACCAGAGTGTCGGCCGAATGCGCACGGCGGCACCCGAGCCCATCTCCCTTGCCTCGCCTATAAATGGCCCTCCCCGAGCCTTCCGAGCTCACCACCAGCCTCTCCACATTCCACTACCCCGCCCAAACCTCTTCCCCGAGCACCGGAGCCCCACTGCTCGTCCTCCGTCCGCCACGGCCGCCGCCCCCTCCAGCCAAAATCCGAGCGAGTCGAGCTCTCTCCCTCCGTTCTAGCACCACCAGAGGCCTAGATCCACCCCGGTGCCCTACTCCTTCTCCGGTGGCCTCTGGCCACGAGTTCCCCGGAGCCCGGAGAGCCCCGTTCGCCGCGGCCATGGTCCTGCCCTGCCTGAGTCTCCATGATGTTCAAGTGGTGGTGGTTTGGGTGTGCCTTGCTGTCCTGAGCACTCCAGCGGTCCAAGCTCCGCCGGAGGTGGCCCGGGTGGCCGGAGCGAGCGCCGGCACCGACGGCCTCTCCTCTGCCCTGTGGGTGGCGTCGGGGAAAGAAGAAGGAGGAGCGGCAGGAGGGTGTTGACCTAGAGCGTGGGCCCCGCGGCCCCACCTGTCGGCGGGTGGGCGTTGACCCAGCCTGCCCATCTGGATAAGTGCCAGGCCCCACGGCTCGTGGGACCCGCACGCCAGCGACCCAGCCGGCCGATCCCATCCCTGCTGACATGGCAAGTAGAAGCGTATTTTTGGTGAGTATGTTTTCAATGACCAAATGCGTATTTCTGAAAACCCGTTTCTGCCTTATCCACTCAGGGACTTGGTTGTGATGTTATTTTTACAGAAAAGTCCCTGAACTTCAATCATCCACAACTTTTTAACCGTAACTCCAAATGAGGTGATTCCAACGCTCACTTCTTCATTTAGTCAAGACTCTGCTGTTGGTTCCACTTTCACCATGTTTTGACATTGTGAAAATGACCATTATTCCCTTGCCCTTAATCAGCCCCCTCCGAGAGAGAACAATTTTCGGCAATTCTTTCTGCGAGCTTCTTGCACTTTCTTCTGGTGATTTCTTCCACCCCAGGCAAGCCACACCCTCCATTTGCATCACTGTAATGCAGTGACATGGTTTCACTTATTTGAACTTGTTTATAATATTGCTTTAGCTACATGTGATTTGTGCATGGCATTTTCTCGGAGTATTATTTTGATCTTGTTGTTGCCATGCTATTGTTTGGATTACTAGGAGTGTGTAGTTAATGAGTATCATGTTGCCATTGGAGTATTAGTGGCTGATATTATGATTGTTTCATGATGATGTATGTTAGTATGTTTTGGAGTATTACTTTGGATATCATGCTACCTTTGGATTATTAGTGGTTAGTATGATTATTTTCATGATGCTAGTTGATGTTCTGTTGCTTGGAGTATTATTTTCGGAGATGATGGTTACATGTGGATCTTAGCTGGATAGCTGTATTCTTGTTATTGGAGTAGTAGGATTATTGTTTTGGATTCATCATGATAGTGGTGTTATGCTATCCTCGGAGTATTTTGAGATGATGATACTATGCTTGGATTATTTGTTGGGTATTGCTATGACTTGGATTATAGTTTGATGGTTGACATTGGAGTATCAGTCATCATGGTTATATTTTTGGGGATAAATTCCGTCAGTAAATTGGTCAGGTGCCGCTGAATCGAACTTTTCCAGTGCAACCACATTTGCCGGTATGGGACGGCCCTAATGCGGTCTATTGCCGTGCCTCTCGCCGGTGCCTCTCATGAGGGAAGGTTATGGGCGCGCGCTACCCTGATCAGGTAGGCAAAAATAAGCCTTGTGTGCCCGTTGTTTGAGTTTTTGGATCCGTGTCCCCATGTGGGACGGGCCACGACGGTGGTCGATGTGTCTTAAGGTAGACACAGGGCCACCCATGACTTAGCCCAGTGGGGAGTGAGTCGGAGTGGCCGGGAGAGTTTCATGGCAGTAGATCGGTTTTGTCGGAACGCTGTTGGTCCACCCGAATGGGAGTGAGAGGCCATGGGTTCTGTGGTGTGGGTACAGTGCGCTACCTCTGCAGAGTGTGTGTTTAATATATCGATAGTCACGTCCTTGGTCATGGGCATGGGTTTGTACTAGGGTACACTGTTCGATCAACACTCACATGAAGGAATGACTTATAGGTGATGGCTATGTGGATATTTGGAGCAGTACAGATTGGCCAAGTATTGCTCGGGTTGTGATCGCCGTAAGGATCACGGGCCATTTATTGGTTGGGTTGTGATTGCCGTAAGGATCACGGGCCATTCATTGGTCGGGTTGTGATCGCCATAAGGATCACGGGCCATTCATTGGTCGGGTTGTGATCGCCGTAAGGATCACGGTTACAGTTTGGTTTTGATCACGAGGTGATCGAGATGGTATATTGCTTGTCCAGTTAGCCAAGAGAGATATGGTTATGGAGATCGGAGATGGTGATTTATCAACATTGTAGTAGTTTCATATTATGCTTAGGAGTTGCTGTTATATCATGGTAGCTGTTAATTTAGTTAAACTACTTAATGCTATGTTGTTGTCTTGCCTTGATGTTTTTGGTTGTTGTGAGCTTGCAAGTACATTCAATGTACTGACCTAGCGTGTCATGCCAGATTGCTGGTGATGTCGTGATTGCTTGATAGCTTGTCGTGGTTTCCTTCGTGCGAGCTAGATCGTGTCCCAGCCAGAGTCCATGTGGAGTGGAGTTCACCACCTTCGTCATTGTTCCGCTGCTAGAAGATTTCCGCTGCTACGAGTTGTTCCACTGCTAGCATAGAGCAAGTGTAGTATCGCAGGCGTACTGTCGTCGTGCTGATGTGAACCTTTGTAACATCAGACTATTGTATTTATTCTTGTGATAAGAGCTGATTTGTTCTATGTCAAGCAGGGTCGTATTCCAGAGACTTCTCCTCGATCTCTGGGCTAGAATACGGGGAATTCCGGTTTCTCTGAGCCGGGGTGCCACAGGCTTGGTATTAGAGCAGGTCTGGCTATAGGACGCCCTAGTCAGCGCGAGCAGTAGAAACCGGTAGAAATCGGTAGTATAGAGTCTGGTTTGATGATTGCATTTGATTTTTGCATTTGTTTGTTGCATAGCATGCATATAGAATTATTATTTGTTACTAACGGTTTATCTGGTGAGTGTAGTTGGCATCGGTTCGGATCCACTACATCTCAACCTTTGCATTTCTCCAGTTCCTTTTTCTTTAGGTGTTTGGTGTCATTTCTGTCCCAGCGGAGTGATGCCAAGTGATCCCGACACTGTTTGCAAAAATGGTGCTCAGGTATCGCACCGATGTCTTTCTTGCAGTCCCGTCTATCGTTTCGGTGATGGACATGTTTCTATCCCGGATCATCCTTTTGATTTTGTCGTGTTGGCAACCCTTAATGATCTTAGTTATCAAGAAAGGTCAATGTCAGCAGCCTTAGTTTTCCCCGCTATCCTATTTCTTGGACGAGTACGGATCTTTTTCCGTCCGCTTGATAATAATGTGGTTGCGACCTTCATGTCCCACTACATGATTACCGAGTACGTCCTCGCCTCCGAGCTAGTCCAGGTTGCTATCTGGCTAAGATAGCACTTAGTGTAGCGCTGTTCACACTAACTCTTCCACACATTTATTCGTCCTCATGCACATCGTCACAACATGCTAGATCGTAGAACCGGAGATCCCGCGAGATTTGTGTGCTTAAGTAGGCATGCATATTGTGTGACTAGCAGTAATATGTGACATTGATTGTGTGTGAATTGATCGCTGTTGTGTGCTTTTGTTTAGTTGAGTTTTCTTTTGCTTCTTTCTTTTTGGGCCCGGGTGTTACATTATTTTTCCCCTATAAAGAGTTGCTCATCAAATGACACCGGACTCAAAGAAGCAATAAGGATTTGAAATATTTGGAAGAAGCTCAGCTAAATATTTTGGTCTACCCAGTCAACTGCATTATGGCATTATCATCTGCTCATAATACCAATGGTGTATTGGATTGATTATCAGCATCGAGTCTACATCAGTTCAAAATCCTCACAACAGTAATGATCCAGCCGGCAGAAAGACCAGTCAGGTACAAGATCAACGGTATATTTTCAGACAGAGGTATGGATCATATACAAAATTTTGGCTCAGGAATGCATGATGCTTGAAATATGTTATCATCCAAAATAAAATCAGAATAAGATATGCTCAAGGAAGATAGTCAAACCATTTTTCTTATGCAAATAATCAGCCTCAGAATATTATGGGCATGTGTATGGATGTCAGTCTGCATATCAGTATCAAGTTTTGAATATAAGAAACCCAGTATTCTTCCACACGCTATCGGAAGAATTCATGATGCAAGGCTCCTCAACTTTTCCTCCTTATGATATGTGAAAAATTTCCAGTCCATGATACCCAGTCTTTCACATCAAGACACCTTGGTAAAGGCTTCTGACAGATGGAATTGAATTTTTTTCTCAACAAGCAAACCCGAGGAGAAGCTTCTCATGTACGAAACTCAGGCTTCTCTAGCACAATAATCAGACCAAGCTTCGTGTGTAAGCTATAGAGCCTTCTTCTGCATGATACACAGACAAAATATCTAAGCAGAAGTTAACAAGTCTTCCTCAGCAAGTTACTCGGATGGCTTCTCTCGTAAGCCATTTAGTCTGCATCAGTACCACAATATTGCACCATCCTCAGAGATTATATGATGAGTTGCCGATGTATGGCAGTACTACTCAAGAACCAGACTTGCAATAATTTTATCAGAGGTAAAATTCAGTCAAAACATATGCCTACCGCAAGGATCGAGTGATCGGTGGCATATCCTTCTTATATATGGTGATCATGTATCCCAGTCATATCAGTAACTCATACGAGATGCGGCAAAGATCCAGCGGATACACCTAAGGAAAGTAAAGATTCAACAACCTCCCCAGTAAGGCAAAGGAAAATAAAGATAAGCAGAAATACATCTCCTGAATTGCAAGGATTGACAAGATCTGGAGATGATATCATAGAATCCACAGTCTTGACAATGGTCATCAAGGTCATTATTCCCTCAACTGACAAGGAAATATTATAAAACCTTGTCACTTTCTTGTATGATTGGCCTCAGCAATGAGCTCCCTACAAGCTACAAACCTCGGGTATATGTCATATGTGTGCGGACCCAGGTCAGAAAACAAGCACAAGGACTAATGTCAAAAATATTGCACTAATCGCATCCATGGTCATACGAAGAATCAAGGACATGTGTGACCAAGTTATTTCAGTAAGGTATACTAACAAAGGAAATCATGACCATAAAAAGGATGAGACTGACAGCAAAGCAAGATGATTTCTGCACGACCATCAGGGTCCGGATACCCAAGTCAGTTAAAAGCCATAATTCCATATGGATCCACAAAGGCATACTCTCAGCGGCCTACTCTATTTACAAGGATTTTTCATATCCCGCTGACCCTCTTGACATGGTTAGTGTGGAATATCCAAGTCTGTTCTTTCAGATCCTAGATTCCTTTGCAATCTCAGCACTCTGACTTCAGCGGCAGTGTTAAAGTATATCATAGCCTATTACCACAGATGGGTATACCAACAAAATGAGAAAAATCAAAAGCCGAATAATCAGCTCAGACTCGGTATACTCACTGACGGAATCAAGTACATGGTCAGTCTATCAGGAAAAGCAGTTGTCCGTCAGCCCCCTGTCGGGCCAGTCTGAAGATAGAAATAATTGAGGTTTGGCACAGCCATAACTCCATACACCGATATATTGCTCACGACAGAAGGCAGTCAAATCTCTGGTACATATCTCATGCTCGAGCCAAAGGCATAAATCAAGATAAATCAGTGCCACCTGTGAGCAGTCAGATTCCATCAGGAGATGGCCATGATAATTCTCAGCATTTATTGAAACCAGAAGGCCTGCGTTTATTTGAAGCAACCACATGATAGAAGTAAAAAAGGTTTTCATGAACAAAGGAAAATCTATACTCAGATCCATTAGATATCACTGCAGATATGAGAAAAATTTGCGTCAGCAAAAGGATTTTGTATGTGAGCAAAAAAACGTTAGAATTTGGGAAAGGAGAAGCAAACCACCTCAGAGCAAGGTAAGTTGATCATCTGAAATTCTTGTGGGAACAATAAATAAAGGAAAAAGGATACCCGAGTTGGAAACGGTGTCCTCAAGTCATACTTGTTCCCTGAGCAACCAAATCTTGAGGACGATACTTATTTAAGGGGGGAAGGTTTGTAACAGCCTGGATTTTGGCCCTTTTCTTTTTGTTCTGATTTATTTGGTTTTTGCTCTGTTTTTCTTTTTGGAGTGGTTCAGTGGCCTTGCCACCTGGGAAATCATCCTCATTTCCTCCTCCCAAGTGGCTCATCATTCTTAAAACCTTGCCATAGATCATGTCTCTTCACTCCTTGACCAAACCCTAAAATCTTTTTCTAGGGAAAATTCCTTTTT
Source organism: Triticum aestivum (assembly GCF_018294505.1). Classification (NCBI taxonomy): domain Eukaryota; kingdom Viridiplantae; phylum Streptophyta; class Magnoliopsida; order Poales; family Poaceae; genus Triticum; species Triticum aestivum. The sequence continues at coordinate 88,745,794 of NC_057801.1, read as the reverse complement.
CATTAAAGGAATAACCCTATCTGCCCTAGGTTGTGAAGCAGCCTATATTTCTGTCCATCCAAAAATTCCAAAATAATTCTCATAATTCCTTTTGGTCATATATAGCTCAAATATGACCAACCATTTCCTTGTTGAGTTCAAAAAAAATTCCCCAATAATTATTCTTCATTTCTGTCCAGGGTGGTTGAGGGAGTCCCAGATTAGGGGGTGTCCGGATAGCCGGACTACCATCATCGGCCGAACTATGATCGGCCGGACTATCATCATCATCGACCGGACTCCAAGACTATGAAGATACAAGATTGAAGACTTTGTCCTGTGTCCGGATGGGACTTTCCTTGGCGTGGAAGGCAAGCTTGGCGATACGGATACATAGATCTCCTACTATTGTAACCGACTCTACGTAACCCTAGCCCTCTCCGGTGTCTATATTAACCGGATGGCTCTAGTCCGTAGAAAACAACAACAACCATTACAATCATACCATAGGCTAGCTTCTAGGGTTTAGCCTCCTTGATCTCATGGTAGATCCACTCTTGTAAACATCCACAATATCGATATCAATCAAGCAGGACGTAGGGTTTTACCTCCATCAAGAGGGCCCGAACCTGGGTAAAACATCGTGTCCCTTGTCTCCTATTACCATCCGCCTAGACGCACAGTTCAGGACCCCCTACCCAAGATCCGCCGGTTTTGACACCGACATTGGTGCTTTCATTGAGAGTTCCTCTGTGCCGTCACCGATAGGAAGGATGCCACTTCCCGTCTTCATGGACGGCATCTTCGCCGATGGAGCCTTGGACGCCGGCCAAACTATCCTGCTAGGAGGTTTTCTTATGACCGCCTGTCCGGCCACCGCTTCAACGATGACCTCTCGTGTCATCGAGAGCAATCTTCATGTCAACTCGGAATTCGCCGAGCAGTTAGATCCAACAGAGCTCTCGTCTGTAAACGAACTCTTGGATCGGATCGCCGCCCTGGGAGTCGCTACAGACTACAATCGGATCGGGCTTAAAACCAATCTGAGAGAGATTAACTCTCCCCAGGTTACCCACCACGTCACGGTGGTAGAGGAACATCGCGACGATCCTTCTCCCATATTGAAAACTAGTCGTGTCCGGGCTACCAAACCCTCCATGCCGGATTCCCGCGGAGGAGCGGATTCCAATCAAGCACTGAACATAAAGTCGGGCATCGGACCGGACTCGTTGGACAACATTCCACTTTCCAAGCTTCCAAATTCAGAAACTTCTCGACCCTTGAGCCTCGAGATGGGCAGGGTCCCGGACTCAATTAGGCCCGCCCGTCCAGATATATGCGATCTATCTCTAATCCGGCAAGAGCCAGCCAAAACAGTACATCATTACTGGGCCAGATTCCTCCTGGTCATGGACCAGATAAAGGACTGCCGAGAGGAAAACGCAATCTCGATCTTTTGCAACAATTGCACGGACAGGGGAATCTTGAACGCCGTCAGCCATCGTGAAATCACGCGTTTCGCCGACTTGGCATCCATAGTGCGAAAGTACTGTGCCATAGAAAGTTTCCGGAAAACCGAAGATAGGTTTTGGGATAATCCGCCCCCGAACATAGCCCCGGTCCGCAACAAAAGGGTGCATTACACTCAGGCACCAAGTACAAGAACCAAAAAACAGAAGCCCCTTAAAGGGAGCGGAACCGTACTGGAGGGATGGCTCAGCAAACCCTGTACAATTCACGGTACCAAGGGCGCCACCCCAACACATAGCCTTCGTGCATGTTGGATATTACGGCAGGTGGCCAAAAGTGGCGAGGAGCTTCTAGCCCCGCGAAACCACACCAACAATACCGGTACGGTATCAACCGTCTTCGAGACTTTCGCATCAAACAATATGTGGAAACAAACGATCCACAGCCTTGCCGAAGTCTACCAAGTAGCAACAACAAATCCTTGGAGCGACGCGGCCATCACCTTCAACGCCAGCGACGAACCTAAATTCCAAACAGCCCGAGCACCAGCCGCATTGGTCCTCAGTCCAATAGTGGACGGCTTTCGACTTACCAAGGTACTCATGGATGGCGGCAGCGGATTGAACCTCATTTACGAGGAAACTCTTCAAAAAATGGAAATAGACTGGAGCCGCATTGAGCGAAGCAGCACAACCTTCAGAGGAATAATCCCTAGCCGGGAAGCACGCTGCACCAGAAAAATCACACTCGATGTGGTGTTCGGCTCGCCGGACAATTACAGGTCCGAAGAAATCACGTTCCAAGTGGCCCCGCTCAGCAGCGGATACCACGCTATATTAGGACGAGAGGCGTTCACAATTTTCCAAGCCGTACCCCATTACGGGTACATGAAGCTCAAAATGCCTGGGCCCGGCGGGATAATCACTCTCATTAGTGATCCGGACATAGCACTCTGCGCCGAAAACAAAACAGCCGCATTAGCCCTGGAGGCACTATCCGAAGCCCTAGCGGCAAAGGAACTTGCCGCGCTGCGTGCTACGATGCACAGAGACGACGTGATACTCGATAAGAGATCCAAGTCCACCTCCTTTAAACCAGCGGACGAAATTATAAAATTCCAGGTCCACCCAACGGACCCGTCAAAGACGGCCTCCATCGGGGCATAGTTGAACCCTGATGTAGACGCCGCGCTGCGAGAATTCCTTCGGGAAAATTGGGACATTTTCGCCTGGCATCCTTCAGATATGCCAGGAATCCCTCGCAGGCTGGCAGAGCATAGCCTAAACATCCTAAAAGGGTTCAAGCTAGTCAAACAGGCTCTTCGACGATTTTCCGAACCCAAAAGACAGGCAATGGGAGAAGAACTAGACAAACTATTGGAAGCCGCATTCATCAGAGATATCAAACATCCGGATTGGCTAGCAAACCTGGTAATGGTACCAAAGAAGGACAGATCCTGGCGCTTATGTGTCGATTTCAAAGACCTAAATAAAGCCTGCCCAAAGGATCCCTTCCCCCTCCCCCGCATTGACCAAATCATCGATGCCACTGCAGGGCACGATTCATTGTGCTTCCTGGACGCATACTCCGGCTATCATCAAATCATGATGGCAGAAGCGGATCAAGCCGCAACGGTGTTCATTACTCCATATGGACCATTCTGCTTCAACATGATGCCCTTCGGACTTAAAAACGCCAGCGCAACATATCAGCGCATGATTCAGACATGTCTGGCTACCCAGATCGGCAAAACAGTAGAGGCATACGTAGACGACGTAGTCGTCAAAACCAAACACGTCGAAACTCTAGTAGACGACTTGAGGGTCACATTTGACAACCTCCGAGCATATGACATCAAGCTGAATCCGGAAAAATGTGTTTTCGGCGTACCAGCCGGAAAGCTCTTGGGCTTCATTGTATCCAGTAGAGGAATTGAAGCAAATCCGGCCAAGATCCGAGCCCTATCGCAGTTGGATATTCCAAAAAACCTCAAACAGATCCAGAAATTGACTGGATGCGTGGCGGCTCTCAGCCGATTTATCTCCCGCCTAGGAGAAAAGGCATTGCCCCTCTATCGCCTCCTCAGGCACACCGAACACTTCGAGTGGACGGATGCTGCCACTGCCAGACTCGAAGAAATAAAGGCCATATTGGCAACGCATCCGGTCCTGGCTGCGCCCAACCTGGGCGAACCTATGTTGTTATACATCGCGGCAACACATCAAGTAGTAAGCACGGTGCTCGTCATAGAACGAGAGACAGAAGGGCATAAATTCCCTCTTCAAAAACCAGTGTACTACGTATCCACTGTTTTAACCCCCTGCAAGTCCCGTTACCCGCACTATCAAAAGATAGCGTATGCAGTGTTCATGGCATCCCGGAAGCTCCGACATTACTTTCAAGAGTGTTCGATAACAGTGGCCTCCGAAGTACCCCTAAATGACATTATAAATAACCGCGACGCAACGGGCAGGATTGCAAAATCGGCCATTGAGCTCTTACCATTCGACATAACTTACAAACCCCGGCGAGCTACAAAGTCGCAAGTTTTGGCTGACTTTATCGCTGAGTGGACTGAAGCCGAACTCCCTAAAGAGTACGGCGCATACTCCAATTGGATTATGCATTTCGACGGCTCCAAAATGTTGGCCGGATTGGGGGCTGGCATCGTACTAACGTCCCCAACCGGGGACAGAGTCCAATACGTACTCCAGATAACGTACATGGACTCCAACAACGCAGCCGAATACGAGGCCCTCTTACATGGCCTCCGGATGGCAATCTCCATGGGCATCCAACGCCTAAAGGTGCGCGGGGACTCAAACCTCGCAATATCCCAAGTAAATGGAGACTTTGACGCCAAGGATCCAAAAATGTCAGCCTATTGCAACGCCGTCCTTAAAATGTCAGCTCGGTTCGAAGGACTTGAATTCCACCACGTAGCCAGAGATAATAACCAAGCGGCCGACGTATTGGCACGCATCGGCGCAAAACGTGACGCTATCCCTCCAAATATCTTCCTGGAATGGCTGTTCAAGCCATCCGTACTATGGGAAGAGGAGTCCAGAAATAACAAATCGGAGGCAGCCGCAGAACAATCTGACATAACCGGCGATCCAGCCGACGAAACAACACCCTCAGCTCACGACATAATGGCAGTAATCGCCCCATGGATAGATACGTTCCTAGCCTAGTTGCTTAGGCAGGAACTCCCCGAAGACCATAATGAGGCCCACTGAGTAGTCCGGCGATCTAAAGCCTACAAGGTCCATGAGGGAGAACTCTATAAGAAAAGCACAACCGGAGTCCTTCAAAGGTGTATCTCCGAAGAGGAAGGGCGAGACCTTCTGGCTAAAATTCACGCCGGACTAGGCGGACACCACGCCGCAGCCCGGGCCCTTGTAGGAAAGGCATTCCGTATAGGATTTTATTGGCCGACGGCCCGGGCAGATGCTCAGGACTTAGTCCGAAGATGCGTCGGTTGTCAGCTCTTTGCTAATCAGAGCCACATGCCACCCACCGCCCTCAAAACTATACCCATTACCTGGCCGTTCACGGTCTGGGGGCTTGACATGGTTGGACCACTTAAAGGGGGAACCCGCAAGCAAAGGTACCTATTGGTCATGGTGGATAAATTCACCAAATGGATAGAGGCCAATCCAGTTAAAACGGCAGAGTCCGGACCAGTGATAGACTTTATATCTGGTGTAGTACACCGTTATGGTGTCCCCCACAGCATCATCACCGATAATGGCACGAACCTCACGGCCGATGAGGTTAAATCATGGTGCAAAAATAGGGGCATCAAGCTCGATTACGCTTCAGTCTATCATCCTCAAACCAACGGTCAAGTGGAACGAGCAAATGGTCTAATAATGAGCGGCATCAAACCCAGACTAGTGCGGTCCCTTACGAAATCTGACACGCACTGGGCAGAGGAGCTCGACTCCGTACTCTGGGGGCTGCGGACAACGCTGAACCGTGCTACCGGATTCACACCATTTTTTATGGTATACGGCGCAGAAGCAGTTTTGCCCTGCGACATAATTCATGACTCACCTCGAGTGCGCATGTACGAAGAAAGAGAAGCCGAGTTGGATTGGCAGGACAGCTTGGACGCATTGGAGGAAGAATGCGACATCGCCAAGGCTCGTTCCGCATTTTATCAGCAGCAGGCTCGAAGATACCAAAGCAGAGAAGTACGGGCCAAGACTTACAACGTTGGCGAACTGGTTCTACGCCTGCAGGACAAGAAAAAGGACAAGCTCAAGCCCAAATGGGAAGGCCCCTTCATCATCGATACAGTCTTGACCGGCGGAGCGTACCGTCTACGAAATACGTCGGATAACCGACTCGAGCCGAACCCATGGAACGCAGCCTGCCTCCGAAGATTCTATGCCTAGCGCCGGACTAAGAGTTCGTCCCTTTCCCCCCGTCCAAATTTTTTTTTACTTCAGCTGCCTTTTGTTTATCTTTTTCTTCTCAACCCTATTCATCAAAGCCTTAAAAGGCCTACTTGCGCATCGTTCGCGCACAATTGATGTGCTATCCGCACTCATTATACCTGGGGGCTTCTTTACCAGAAGCTTAATTATAAGGGCTTCATGCCCAGCACATGTGTCAAGCCTCCACATGTACCTTTTATTCACCATTATATGCATCGATATGACTTAAGTTTTGGCCAAGCTGGGTTGCCTGGCTCCTGTGCTTACCCCTACGTTCCCAATTGTTCGTCTAGGAGGTAAAGGGAGCACCTCTGCGATTGTTACTGCCGGGTCAGCCGGATGTGTACCTCAGACTGGGTGAAGCCGAAAGCTAGCGTTCTTAAGGGAATATTTGGTCGGTGACTTAAAAGATGGTTTTTTATCCACTTATTTATCTGCCCCTAGATGTTTTTCTACTTTTTTTCGCAGTCCGGACATGCACTTTAGGGCATGCCACCCCCAGAGGAAAGGAACCCTTAACAGAAGTATTCTCCCTGGAAGATGTTTCTTACTACCCATGTAATATAACATAACTAGTTGGGCACTTGTCTGATAAAGCACTAATGACCCCTACGCCTGGTCTCCATGCATACCCCGGTTGTTTCATAACCGAGAAGGTATTAGGACACACTCCAGACTCTAGGGTCCCGAGGTCGAAGCGAAAAGGTCGGCAAAGACAAACGATCTACAATCCGACTAGAAGGCATTTTATATGTCATTTTATAATACATTGTCAAATCGACTGATTGTATTCTTCCTCAGTCCCGTCTAACAGGTTGTCTAATTTACAGTCCTGTTGAGAAAATTTAGCAGCCAACTCTACTTGGCCGTATACTAAACTCACAGGGATCTCCTTCCCATCGGGCCCCACAGGTCCGACTTCGGCCATGTGGTTGGGATCGCCTTCTTGTACCGCGTCTTTACCATGGCCCAGGCCTCCCTGGCACCTTGGCGGCAGGCCAAAATCTTCCATAAATGGAAGCGCTGCCGCACTCCCTGAAGCTTCTCCGCAAGCTCCCCAAGACCCTCGGGTAAGGAGAAGGCTGGCCATAAAGCCTGGATGACGCCACTCATTGCCTGCCGAACTCGTTCGATCAGTTGCAACAATTCGGGAAGTTGATCACCCGTTGATACGGGCATCTCCTCCGCAGGGCGACCTATGAGCATACCTGCAGACATATTCTGTCAAATCGACTTCCTCGCCGAACTCTTCTTTTCAAAGGAGTTCACTCAAGCACTTACTATAGATGCCGCGACGAAGCCGCTGATTCTCCTTAACGGAGCCCGACAGCTCGGCCCGAACGCCTTTCAGCTCTTCTCCAAGCTGGGCATGGGAATCCTGGAGCTTGTTCCTTTCATGCTGCACCTTATGCAGCACCCTCTCGCCGGCCTTCAGTTGGCGCAGAAGTTCTTGCCTGTCCGGATCTTGTCCGGCAGCACCTGCAACGTCATTTTTTAGACTTGCGCAAAGGCCAAACGCTACTTATCTTTCTAAAATAATGCGTTACCAGGAGAGGTCCCTGTGTTTCCTCCTGCGCCAGAGAGTGCGACCTCAAGTTGGGCCTTGCACTCCTGCAGCTCCTGAGACAGTTGGGTATTCTTCTCGGTAAGATCCTACGTTTCATATGATCCTTAAATCAGTTAATATAACTACTTTAAGTCTCGGGGGCTACTGGCATATACAACTATTAAATTCTCTTACCCGTATGTCTTTTACATACTGCTCCGTGGCTCTGGTAAAACCATCTTGAGCAGCACGAAGGTGCGCGTCCCCCGCGTTAAAGGCATTCAACGCCTCGGGGGAGAAGCACACGTCACGAAATACTGTCCGGCGGTGCCTGTGATTCATGGCACTCTCCACCTCAGACTTGGTGGCGGACAGTCTGTCAGCATCCTCCGTCGGAGGAACGTCCGGCTCGCGCCTTGTGCACGCCTCCCCCTCCAGACCAGGTGCTGGAGCCTGGCTGGTAGAGGTTGGATTGGCAACCTCCACGCCCGCAGTCCGGCGGGTGCTTTTTTCCCTACAAAAGTCATGAGCACTCAAACGCTTCCTAGGAACGTTGCTCTAAATAATGAATTGTGAGCTACACCTTTGCGGCGACGTTTCAGTCTGCACCGCGCTCCACTTCCGCCTACTGGTCCGGACTGGCCGTTGTTGGTCAGCCACCGCGGGCTCGGCTTCTCGCCCTAGGGGCGCCTCCTGCACGGCGCCATCATATACGGTGGTCAGAAATAAGCAAGGAAGGAATGACGGTGTCAGGACTTCGGTCGCAATCACCTGGGAAGCCGGATATAGTCTGGGATAGTCGGCCGTGATGGCGACTAAGGAATTGTCCATGCTGTGCTGGTGGAACACCCCGTCGATTAGCTCCACCTTTATGTCCGGATCCTCTTCGGAGGCCGGATCCCGAGATCTCTCTGGATCCTCGGGTTGCGGAGCTGGACTTAGCATGTCCTCCACGATCCGGTGCAGTTCCTGCGTCGAAAGAAGAACACAATATAAGAAACTTAAGTTTCAAAAAGCATGGGTCAAGCACGCAGAGTGTTCGCTTACCCAAGGCCGGGGATTATTCATGGAGAACCCATTTAACGGGCTCGTCCGAAGGAAATCCTCCTTCTCCCCCTTATACAGGCCGGACAGGATCGTCACCAGGTCTTCGACCGAATCCGGCCCTTTACGGCCATGACGGGTGGCATCGTCCTCCCCGTTGAAATCCCACATGGGGTGGCCCCTGTATTGTAGTGGCTGCACCCCCCGCATAATGCATGTTGCCATGACTCCAATCATGGTCAACCCGGAATGGGCCAGTAACCTTATTCGGCCCATCAAATAATGGACGCTCTTGTCTTCCTCCAGTTGGGGGCTCCGCGGACGCCAACTAAGGCGTTTCTTCAGAGGAGCATTGCTGAACTCCCGGAGGCCGATCCGAACAGGGTCCGGCAGCGGAGCGTCTTCTATATAAAACCATCCTGAAGGCCAGTCTTCGGACGCCTTCTTAGGGGTTCCGGATGGATATCCGGTCCCGGCAATATGCCATATTTCGGCACCGCCCACTTGATATATGGACCCCTCATGAGAGCGGGGTACAAGGCAGAACAACCTCTTCCACAGCGCGAAATGGGGCTCGACGCCCAGGAATAGCTCACAAAAAGCTACGTAACCCGCAATGTGTAGGATTGAGGCGGGCGTGAGGTGATGAAGCTGGAGTCCGTAGAACTCCAGGAGCCCGCGGAGGAATGGATGTACAGGAAATCCGAGCCCCCTTATCAGATAGGGGGCGAAGCATACCCGCTCCCCTTTGTTGGGACTTGGGGTAACCTCCGCTTGCTTCCCACCTTTGTAGGTGGCCAGCCTGGCTCGAACCAGAACCATATAGGCCGGAGAGAGATATCCCCCCGCTTGGAGCTTCACCAGCTCGTTGTGCGGAACAGAGCATCTCCTCCAATCTCCTGGCGAAGGGCTCGGAGCGCGAGAAGAGGAGCCGCGTTGACGGTCCATGATGGAATGGATTCTTGGTCGAAAGCGCTCCGATGAGTATTTGCGGGAGGAAGATGGCGATTTGGATCTGGATTCTTGCCTCCCGTATAGGCAGATTATTCGCACCACTAGGGGGTTAAACATAAAAGACACCCTGGCTTTTCACATTCGCGCGACGCGTGGAGGAAGGCCATTATTGGGCGTGGAAGCCAAGACGCGCAACATTGATGAGGAAGCCGGACACTCTTCGGCAGGTATGTAGAACTTGAAGGAGAACCCGCCTTGCAACGCCGAAGACTACACACACGCTGGACTTATCGTCATTGAAGCCTGGTTCGGGGGCTACTGAGGGAGTCCCGGATTAGGGGGTGTCCGGATAGCCGGACTACCATCATCGGCCGAACTATCATCGGCCGGACTATCATCATCATCGACCAGACTCCAAGACTATGAAGATACAAGATTGAAGACTTCGTCCCGTGTCCGGATGGGACTTTCCTTGGCGTGGAAGGCAAGCTTGGCGATACGGATACATAGATCTCCTACTATTGTTACCGACTCTATGTAACCCTAGCCCTCTCTAGTGTCTATATAAACCGGATGGCTCTAGTCCGTAGAAAACAACAACAACCATTACAATCATACCATAGGCTAGCTTCTAGGGTTTAGCCTCCTTGATCTCGTGGTAGATCCACTCTTGTAAACATCCACAATATCGATATCAATCAAGCAGGACGTAGGGTTTTACCTCCATCAAGAGGGCCCGAACCTGGGTAAAACATCGTGTCCCTTGTCTCCTGTTACCATCTGCCTAGACGCACAGTTCGGGACCCCCTACCCGAGATCCGCCGATTTTGACACCGACAGTGGTTTTCTGTGAAGCAAGTACCGCCTATCCTTTCTTGATTTCTCCCCAACTCCTTGGGCATGCTTATATGTCCAAATAATTGCCTCATGCACAAGTTCAACTTTATTTGCCTAGCTAATCTTCCTCAGTGAAGTTTTGAAGTTTTTGTCACACAGAAGGCTTTGTGAAGGAAGTACTAGCTAGGAGTACCCAAATGAGTTGAGCTTTTGCACACTCCTTAATGTGCTCATATTAACCCCCTCCACCCATTTGTAGCCCCATCCAATCATCTATGTGAGCACAGGAGCAAATCTTTGATTCTGGCAATATTTTCAGGTTGTGAAGCAAGTATATTTTATATTGCTTCAAAAATCCTGATAAATTACCAGATCATTCTTATACCCATAAAACATCTCTCCACCCAAATTGGAATCATTTAATTGATCCATTTGATCACCAAAATTATTTCAAGTTTCTGGTCAGCAGAGATGTTTGTGAAGCAAGTGCCGTTTTGGCTTGGCCATTTGGCATGAGCTTTTTACAGAATCTTCATATGACCAAATGACACTGCCTTGCCCAATCTTAGCCCAAGTTGGTACTCTATGTAAGAGCACCATCATGATCTAGTTTCTGGACCATTTTGGTCAGTTGTGAAGCAATTGCAGTAAATCTTGGTCCAGTTCTCCTTAAACTCTCCAGGACTGTAGTCCTTCCTAGCCTAAACACCCCAGACATAACACTTGACACATAGCAGCCCCCTGTTGATCACATTGAGCTAATAAAGTTTACTGCAGTAAACTTCAGAGCTCACTAACCTTTTAACCATAGCCGTTTCACCAAACTACCGCCGCAGTTGAAACCCACCTTCGACGGACTTACCACTAGACAACATTTGCCAGTTCTTTGCCTCCCACACATGCCAGTACTGGTGGTGACCACCGTTTTGGCATGCCATGAGCGTGCCCAAAATGGCTTCTTGCTCGGGCCCCTCCCCCTCTCGTCGCCTTCACGCGCGTGAGCATGTCCAGTGGCTTCCCCGCATCGTCATTGTCCCCCTGGACTCATCTCCCCCTCCCGAAGCCTCCTTGTCGATGCTCACCCACGGGAGCATTGTGGTCGACCGAGCTTTAATGGCGCTCAGGGGAAGATATACGATGCAGCAACTCAGGGGAAGGGAATCTCACTCTAGGATTTTTTGCGAGAGAAACAGTAATATATAAGAGTCAAACCGCAACAGAACTACTCACATTAATAGAAACTAAATAATTTACTCGCTGTGCAAACTCGGGGTACCACACATAAGTTACAACACATAAGTAAAAGTTGCAAGAATAAACATAGCAGCGATGTCTATAATGCAAACAGCAACTGGACGGGGTCCCGAAAAAACGTCTCTGGAACTAGGATGCACTCCTCTTCTATCGGGAAAAGCGGATTGATCCGCCGATGAATGTGTCTCTCCTGGTCGGGCCTCAGTGGTCTGCCGATGGCGATCTGAGGATTTAAATCCGCGAGTCTCTGGAGATATCCCATTACTCGCTGGGTCAAATGTTCTTGAGCGATGACGTACTGGACCAGGTTGGCTAGCACTGGGTCTCTCTCAAATTGTCCACCAGGAAAAGATGTTACTTCTCTGGGTGCTGCACGGCTCGAGAAGTAATAATACCCTCGTTCGCTAGCATAGGGTACCGCGAATCGAAGGCGAACGAGTGCTTCGTAAGCAGCAACTTCTATGGCCATATGTGGGGTCGGCATAGATTTCCCCACGAAGGAGACCTCCGTTGGGTCTTGGTTGGAGTCTACGGGAGGGATGTATACTGCTGCCCAATATTTCAAGGTGGAAGGTGTGATCCTCGATTTGAACAGCTCGTACTGGGGTGGCTGGGTAGAACCCATGGTACTACGGGTAAAGTCCCACAATATTTTGACAAAACTACCCGAGGTTGCATCGGGGGTTCTCCGATAAATACTAGGGCTCGGCATGGCAAGAAATGGTTGTGAGGGTGGTGCACGAGGTGAGGGTGCTTGGCAAAGTCACGAGGTGGCCTTTTTATAGCACTGGAGCTAGGTCATTTTACCGTCGTGAAAGGTAATAAATTTGCCAGCTCAGCTCCAAGGGTCGAGGTCAAAGCCACAGATACATACCTCACTAAAGTGACGTATCACTGTGGGAGTTGTCGGGGTGGTTTTGGCAGCTGTGCCTGGAAAAATATGCAATTGCGTGCTGACATAATTATGCGAGGTTACTATCTAAAACAGAGGCACAACAACAGGTTGCGTTAATCTACAATGCGTTAATCTACAAGGTCACACGATTATGAAGCGAGGATACACTGAGACTCGGCACTACTCGGGTGACTTAGTCTACCTCGTTTATATCCAAACGGGTGTGCCTTCTGGATGTCAAGGTTTCTCCATGGGTCCCACCGTTGGAATTAGCCGGAGATGGTGGAGGAACTGCAGGGTCGGGGTAGCGATGATGACCATTGCGGGGATTGTTGGCCACAATCCCGTTGGAGTGTGTTTCCAAAAGGCGACGAAGCACTTCTGGGGTCATCAAAGCATCTCGGTTGATGGCTGGGGATGATCTCATGGTCTCGGTTGGTTGTCCGAGCAGCACGACTGGGTTGTCGGCGTCGGGCTCGTCTTCTCCTATCGCTGGGGCTCGACGAACCAGCTCTCCACGACCTATGATCAGATCAATGGTGATTTGATCGAATAGTGCCTCTAGTGCACCTACATAGCGCACTAGGTGCAATAATGCAGGATCCGTCTCGTGATCTCTGTTGGCAACTTGGGGTGGTCTACCATACCCTTCGTGTCTGGGGTAGTAGTAGAACGAGTGACAGTTAACTCTGGGCAACAACTGCTGGAGTTGAACTATAGCCTCTCGAGCAGCTAGCTGGATGGCTTATGGCTCGAAGGAAGTTGTCCTTCCGGTGAACCTGTAGGGGCATTCTGGCGATAGACCCATACCGTAGATGTGCACGGTGGCCCAGAATTGACGGCTTTCACCGCCCATGGGTCCTTGGTACACAACATATTCTGGGGGCTCTTCTAACGCATAGGCACGACGGGTGAGGTTTGCGAGTATGGTCACAAAACCTCCAAGGTTGGTTGTTGTGGTTTCATTGTGCATGATGGGGCCAGGCATTATGGCTCGGTTTGGAGTAGAGGTTGTGTTGTGCTGGGTTGAGGCTAGTGTGCCCCTTTTATAGAAAAAGGGAACGGAGTCTTCCTTCGCATGCTTGCGAATAAGACATTATAGGCATCGGTCACTGACACGTGATCGATAGGCTAGGTTGATAGGTTTGGCACCGACCGTCAAAAGTGACGGAGTCACTGTGTGGCTATCTTGCACGAGAAGCTTGGCTGGGTTTTGGTTAAGGTCTGGTGGTTTGGCTTACCTAGTTTTTTTCGACCTGGCTAAGATAGGATTAGCCAATGGTCAGCCTAGCTTTGATACCAAGTTTGTGGCGACCGGTTTTCTGGGTATTAATTTCCTAGAAAATGGCCTTTGTGCTCACCAGCCCCAGGATTACTGTTAGCTAATGAGGCACCAACTTGTTACAGAACTCCAAGCACAAATACAAAATATGTAGTACAAGACCATTATGGCCTATGAGTACAACAAATGGTTTCTAGTGGTTGATGGCGGAAGCGGGTTGTGAATCATCGGTGTCTATGGGACTCCATTTCCCACAGGAACAGCTGACCAGGTTAACTCCTATCTTCGCGAGGCTGCTATCACCGTTGCTTAGGTTCCGGGGCTGTCATCATGGTCGCTCCTCTCCGCGCAAGAAATCTGGCCAAGACAATAGCCAGGGACAAGCCAGTGAGTACTTTGAATGTACTCGCAAACATTATGAACACGGGTATAATATGACAATGATAATTCTGTACTGAAATATTTTATGACCATGACGTCAGTCACAAAAATATTAGAATCTCTGGTGCATGCAAGCAAGTTATTTATGGATATGCAATGACATAGTAGTGATAAAATTATGAAATAAATAACAAGCATGCCACAGTCGGGCGTCTCAGCGACACCACATAAAGGGCTTATAAAATAAATGCCACAGTCGGGCGTCTCAGCGACACCAAATAAAGGGCTTATAAAATAAATGCCACAGTCGGGCGTCTCAGCGACACCACATAAAGGACTTATAAAATAAATGCCACAGTCGGGCGTCTCAGCGACACCACATAAAGGGCTTATAAAATAAATGCCACAGTCGGGCGTCTCAGCGACACCACATAAAGGGCTTATAAAATAAATGCCACAGTCGGGCATCTGAGCGACACCACATAAAGGGCTTATAAAATAAATGCCACAGTCGGGCGTCTCAGCGACACCACATAAAGGGCTTATAAAATTAATCACCGTGAATATCCTGGAGGTAAAACCGTTCCAGGGGTACTCAATACTTCAAATATTATAAAGGGGTTAGTCCATATAATCATAATTATCATAAATCACCAATCGTGATCCATGTTCTGTTTTGCAGTTTTCTCCTCCGAAGACTGACACTAGGACCGACACTTGACCCATCCCAGACTGTAATCCTTAACCATGGACATGGCTATTCGAGTAGGTTTAGTCTCTGCAGAGGGTGTACTCTTTACCCACGAGTAACGGATTCCCTTAGTCCATCGGGACTAATTCCGTCTACGGCCTTTTAGTTGAAAACACACCTAACTTGCACACACCAGCTTAACTTACCGGTGTCTGGAATCACCCATGACACATGTCAAGCAAAACTTTAAGTGGGGAGGCTACAACCTCGCGTAGCATGGGATCAAATTTATATTGCACGCTCTAAGGGGTGGCCTCCCTTCTCGGTCTCAACCGGAAACACCCATGCCCCCGGACCAAGTGGCCTGCCTACCAGCTACAACCGGTATCTTCCACCATGGCCTCTCTGTACGGTGTGTGCTAGAAAGAGGTTGACAACTTACTGAACCGTACTCTACTTGTTGTAGAGATGAGTGTTAGTACGAAACAAGTATGGGGGTTGCTGGAACAAGACTCGATCTATGGTCGAGTCAGGAGGTTTTAAGTATTTCCTGCATGATTAGCATAACGAATTTATTTCATCCAACAGATAGAGTCACCACTCATCATACCCCTCATGCCATATCGCACACACTCGTCTCGACGAGGAACTAGGGACAAGCTCGGGTCTACCCAAGACGAAGACTTTCCCATTTTCCTTCCGGTAGGCACGAAAGGCATACGAGGATGATCATCATCACAAGCATGTCCATTTCCAACAGCAAGGAAATTTCCAATAAACATTCATGCAAACGATCACATCACCACATAAAATAACGAGTTCCACGTATTGAGGTGGTGTCATGATCGTGTCAAACAATGCATGCAAAATACTATGCAGGGTTCAGAATGCTTGCCTTCAATGTGTGGAAAGGCAGGGTGCACTCCAAAACTTTTGAAGGTTTGCTTCTCTCTCTCCAAAGTCCTATTTTAAATAAATTTGAATTAACACAAAAATTCAAAACAGCACAAAAAGTTGTTTTGAAAAAAATTCAAATAAATCTTAAAATAAACTAGATTAAATTTGAGAGAGGTAGGAAAAAGAATCAATTCATTTGGAGTTGTCATTAAAAAGTTATAGGCAGTCAAAGCTGTGGTCAAAATCTGTTTTAAAAAGAAAAGAAAAAAGAAAAAGAAAAACGATTCGGACTGACCACGTCGAAGGCATATTCTAAAAATACGTTTCCACTTATGCCTGTGTGGATCGGCACTGGGTCACTCACAGTGGACCCACCTGGCCCACTGGTCAGGTTTGACCAGTCCACGCGTGCGTCGCCTCCTCCGGCCGAAACAGAGGCGGAGCTCCGGCGAGGCTTGCCGGTGGATGACGGCACCGTTCGGAAAACGGAGGCCATCCGTGTGCTCAGGGGATCAAGACGGTCACTCTGGTGGTTGATATGGTCTCTGGGGTGGACGGAGCTGCCGGCGGTGAGCTTCGCGGCGGACGATGGTCATCGGGCAAAGTGGTTTTTCTCCCGCAATGAGTCCCGATCAAAATCGAGCAGGGGGATGGATTCACGAGGGGAGAGGGAGTTCCTAGTGAAGAGAGTGGAGAGGGGGAGGCTCTAGTGGTGCCAGAATGGCCGGGGCGGTGGCGGCGGCTGCAGTTGCCGGAGATGGGGAAGAAGGCCTTCCTCCGATGATTGCAGGCTGTGGGGGTGCCATGGGGGTGGCCTGAGGTTGCCTCTGTGCTCGAATGGGTTCGGGGGCCTCCTTATATAGCGCAACGAGGTCGGTTTGCGGCGGCCGGATAAGTTCGTCGGCGAACCGCCTCCCTGTAGCGTCAGGGCGTCGTGGCAACGACGAGAGCTAGAGGACACTCGAGAGAATGAGGCTGAGCTGTTCCAGGGGCAGGTGGCGAGCTGGAGAGGCTTGGGTGGCACCGACCTGGCAGAGGCGCGCTGCGGATGCCGGCGTGCCTCCAAGGCTCTGACGGCGGTGATGCAGGGGCACCAGGGGCTGCTTGGCGTGTTGCGGTGAGAGGGAGAGTGCGTGGCGCGGCTCTGTGGCGTGGGCAAAACCAGGGGCGCGACGTGGCGGCTCGGGCGCGGCACGTGCAAAACGCGCGCTCTGCTCGCGCCCAGAGCACGCACGGGACGTGCTCAACGAAATGCCAGGGCGTGCTAGAGGTCTCGGGTGAGACTGGAAATCAGCAGACCTAGGTTACGAGTAGCTAGGAGTCTATTGGACATGGTGGTTAGGCCAGGGAAGCAAGATCATTATGCAAACTAAAACTCATGTCAAATCTGGTCATGCCCATAAAGTGTTCGACAGAATGCCACATGCATCTAGGCGTTTCTTGGGGTGGTCAAATCTCCCAGAGTGGGGTCTCTTTAGATGAAAGAGAGGGTGGTGAGGTTAGTTTGCCAAAAGGAGAAACTTGCTAGTGCAAGTTTTGCAAAACTTCAGTTCTGGACAGAAAGAACAGGGCATGATTGCATGTACTAGAATTGCTCGAATGAGTCCAACCTCTTGGACTTAAAGTTCTAGCAGGGAGGGCTACAAGTAGGAAAAGGAATCATAGCAAAAGGAGCAAGTTATAATATAGCTATAGTACAATCCATCCAGTTGGACCAGAATGAAGATGAGGATGGTTCACTCAATTTTTCGAAAGAACATCACTAGGTTTTTTGCAAAAAGTTAACTAATATACAACTGTTGACATCCCAAAATTTTGGTAGAAGTTTTAAAGAAGTATTTAAATAGGTTGTAGTGCAAAACTATCCTCTGGACCAGATTTGAAAACTTGGTGTAGAACTCAAAATATCCAAGTAATGAAATATATTTTTGCATAAAAGTGTTTTATAAACATCACATGACCTCTCCAAATTTTGGTGGAATTTTTAAATGAATTTATCAAAGGGTTGCAGTGTAAAAGAGGCCTTGAAGCTTAGAAAAATCATTTTTATAGATATAAGGCATCAGGGAAAATAATTATGCAAATAATCCCACTGATAAAAGAATTGCTTTATTTGAGAGGAAAAAAAATAAGTCCAACAATAATTGAAAAGATCTCACTTGGGGTAAAACTCCACAAGAATAAAGGGAAGAAAGGTTCTGAAATCAAAGGAAAATCCAGCAAACAAAAGTTTAAGTTTCCTGGCAAAATTTTAATTAATAAAAAAATGTTAAAAAATTTCGGGGTGTCACGACACTACCCCCCTTAAGAAAAAATCTCGTCCTCGAGATTTGCTAAGAGCGGTTTTGAAAAACAAATACTCCATGATTACGTGTCTCTGCAAGCAGAGTATGTGTTCAAGCGGAGGTGAGTCTGCTGCCGTGGTGCTGTGTGAAATAAAAATAATCCATGTCGTGAGAAGATATACGATGCAGCAACTCAGGGGAAGGGAATCTCACTCCAGGATTTTTCGCGAGAGAAACAGTAACATATAAGAGTCAAAGCGCAACAGAACTACTCACATTAATAGAAACTAAATAATTTACTCGCCGCGCAAACTTGGGGTACCACGCATAAGTTACAACACATAAGTAAAAGTTGCAAGAATAAACATAGCAGCGACATCTATAATGCAAACGGCAACTGGACGGGGTCCCGAGAAAACGTCTCTGGTACTGGGATGCACTCCTCTTCTATCGGGAAAAGCGGATTGATCCGCCGATGAATGTGTCTCTCCTGGTCGGGCCTCAGTGGTCTGCTGATGGCGATCTGAGGATTTAAATCCGCGAGACTCTGGAGATATACCATTACTCGCTGGGTCAAACGTTCTTGAGCGATGACGTACTGGACCAGGTTGGGCAGCAGTAGGTCTCTCTAAAATTGTCCACCAGGAAAAATTGTTACTTCTCCGGGTGCTGCACGGCTCAGGAAGTAATAATACCCTCGTTCGCTGGCATAGGGTACCGCGAATCGAAGGCGAGCGAGTGCTTCGTAAGCAGTAGCTTCTATGGCCATATCTGGGGTCGGCATAGATTTCCCCACGAAGGAGACCTCCGTTGGGTCTTGGTTGGAGTCTACGGGAGGGATGTGTACTGCTGCCCAATATTTCAAGGTGGAAGATGTGATCCTCGATTTGAACAACTCGTACTGGGGTGGCTGGGTAGAACCCATGGTACTGTGGGTAAAGTCCCACAATATTTTGACAAAACTACCTGAGGTTGCATCGGGGGTTCTCAGATAAATACTAGGGCTCGGCATGGCAAGAAATGGTTGTGAGGGTGGTGCACGAGGTGAGGGTGCTTGGCAAAGTCACGAGGTGGCCTTTTTATAGCACTGGAGCTAGGTCATTTTACCATGTTGTAAGGTAATAAATTTGCCAGCTCAGCTCCAAAGGTCGAGGTCAAAGCCACAGATACATAACTCACTAAAGTGACGTATCACTGTGGGAGTTGTCGGGGTGGTTCTGGTAGCTGTGCCTAGAAAAATATGCAATTGCGTGCTGACATAATTATGCGAGGTTACTATCTAAAATAGAGGCACAACAATAGGCTGCGTTAATCTACAAGGTCACACGATTACGAAGCGAGGATACACTAAGACTCGGCACAACTCGGGTGACTTAGTCTACCTCGTCTATATCCAAACGGGCGTGCCTTGTGGATGTCGAGGTTTCTCCACGGGTCCCACCGTTGGAATTAGTCGGAGATGGTGGAGGAACTGCAGGGTCGGGGTAGCGATGATGACCATTGGCGGGATTGTTGGCCACAATCCCGTTGGAGTGTGTTTCCAAAAGGCAACGAAGCACTTCTGGGGTCATCAAAGCATCTCGGTTGATGGCTGGGGCTGATCTCGCGGTCTCGATTGGTTGTCCGAACAGCACAACTGGGTTGTCGGCGTCGGGCTCGTCTTCTCCTATCGCTGGGGCTCGACGAACCAGCTCTCCACGAGCTGCGATCAGATCAATGGTGATTTGATCGAATAGTGCCTCTAGTGCACCTACATAGCGCACTAGGTGCAATAATGCAGGATCCGTCTCGTGATCTCCGTTGGCAACTTGGGGTGGTCAACCATACCCTTCGCATCTGGTGTAGTAGTAGAACGAGCGACAGTTAACTCTGGGCGACAACTGCCGGAGTTGAACTATAGCCTCTCGAGCAGCTAGCTGGATGGCTTGTGGCTCGAAGGAAGTTGTCCTTCCGGTGAACCTGTAGGGGCGTTCTGACGACAGACCCCTACCATAGATGTGCACGGTGGCCCAGAATTGACGGCTTTCACCGCACATGGGTCCTTGGTACACAACATATTCTGGGGGCTCTTCTAACGCATAGGCACGACGGGTGAGGTTTGCGAGTATGGTCACAAAACCTCCAAGGTTGGTTGCTGTGGTTTCATTGTGCACGATGGGGCCAAGCATTATGGCTCGGTTTGGGGTAGAGGTTGTGCTGTGCTGAGTTGAGGCTAGAGTGCCCCTTTTATAGAAAAAGGGAACAGAGTCTTCCTTCGCACGCTTGCGAATAAGACATTATAGGCAACGGTCACTGACGCGTTATCGACAGGCTAGGTTGATAGGTTTGGCACCGACCATCAAAAGTGTCGGAGCCACTGTGTGGCTATCTTGCACGAGAAGCTTGGCTGGGTTTTGGTTAAGGTCTGGTGGTTTTGCTTACCTAGTTTTTTTTTGACCTGGCTAAGATAGGATTAGCCAATGGTCAGCCTGGCCCTGATACCAAGTTTGTGGCGACCGGTTTTCCGGGTAATAATTTCCCAGAAAATGGCGTTTGTGCTCACCAGCCCCAGGATTACTGTTAGCTGATGAGGCACCAACTTGTTACAGAACTCCAAGCAAAAATACAAAATATGTAGTACAAGACCATTATGGCCTGTGAGTACAACAAATGGTTTCTAGTGGTTGATGGCGGAAGCGGGTTGTGAATCATCGGCATCTATGGAACTCCATTTCCCACAGGAACAGCTGACCAGGTTAACTCCTATCTTCTCGAGGGTGCTATCACCGTTGCTTAGGTTCCGGGGCTGTCATCACTGATGTAGACATGTACCTAGGGTAGGGTCATGGACCTATCTAGGATACCCAACCCAAGGACATCCTTAGAAGAAGCTACCTTCCAGTCGACCAAGAGGGACTTCACTCGACGAACTCAAGGACACTCGACGATGAAGATAGCCACTCGACCATGAAGCTAACAACTCGACGGCCAGGAGACCTAAAGTCGCTCAGCACGCAATGGTCTGTCATTAAGTAGCTTTAATAATCTTCATGGCACTTTATGAGGGCGTTACCAGTAACCCCCTGTCTTAATGTACTTTAAACCCTACATAACTGAGGGCCGGAGGGGTCTGGCGAACTCTATATAAGCCACCCCCCTCCTCAGTGTAAAGGGTTCGCACCCTTGTAACTCATACACACAGAAACCAGTTGACCGCCTCCGGGCTCCGAGACGTAGGGCTATTACTTCCTCCGAGAAGGGCCTGGACTCGTAAAATACTCGTGTGTACAACAACTCCATAGCTAGGATCTTGCCTCTCCATACTTACCCCCCATTCTACTGTCAGACTTAGAACCACGACAGTTGGCACCCACCGTGGTGCAGGTGTCTTAGCGACTTCTTGGAGAAGTTGCAATTTGTCCGATTGCCTTCATCATGGTTTCTGGCGGAGCTATGGTCGAGGGTCGCGAGATCTGTCTCGGTGCGCTCGGTTTCATCGCCGACGACTCCGCTTGGCTCCAGGAGGCACCACTTGACATCGACGCGCTCCCTGTCCGCGGGGCGATGCACTTTCGGGCGTGTGTACGCGGCGTCCTGCTGCGGCAGCCATCGACCCCATACCGGTCGACTCCTGTGTCGTCCTCCCTCCCTGTCTCCCGCCAACGCAAGCGCTCCGGTCGGTCAAGGCTTCAGCGGTGGGTGAGACACGCAGTGGCTCGCCAATCGGCCACCACCCAAGTCGCGGCAATTGAGCCCGATGAATCTCTCTACTGCCTGTTCGATCTGTCGACTGGCTCTGTAGAGATTGCATCCGAGTGCGACAGCACTGATCCAGCGGCGGAGGTCCTGATGGTCAACGGGCCTCGTAGCCCTCCCGGTTTCCCCCGCATCGATAGGATGGACGATGGAGGCGATCCCGCTTGGGCCCACGAAGAATATCAGCCCGAGCCACTCACTTCTCAGAAAGAGAAGATCTTCGCCGCCGGAATATGGATGCCCTGCATACTCCCATGGCAGGAGAAACTCCCGAGGCTCGTGCTTTGGAAGAGGCGCGTTTGGCCAACTTGGCTGATTGCACTCAACTGGAGAACCTCCAGCGAGCACTCGATGAGTGTGCGCGTCAACGAGTACCTGACTCCAGCCGACGTTAGCTCTTTCCACAACCAACTCAGGTATATCGAACCCCGATTCAGAATTTAGCAGCTGCAGCCCGTATAGCGGAGTCAATTCAGCCCTCTCAGTCGGAGGCTGGAAGAGGCTTGATGCAGATCAGGGATTTGCTCCGGGCGGCAGGAGATCAGAATTCAGTTGTGTCACAGTCGCGCAACAGGATTCACAGTCGATCCGTCGCTGCGAATACTGTTCAGTCGGCTCACAGCCCAAGGTAACCTCCGAGGCGCGTGGGACGTGAAGGCCGGCGGGACCACTATGATGACCGATTTGATCGAGATGATAGGCGTCGAGTGCTCACTCCTTCCCCGAGAAGTGGGTCTAACGCCCATCGGCAGCAAGGTGACAGGCGCCAGCTCAGTGTTGGGCGGAGAGCTCCGGTCGATCCCAGAGAACCAGGCTTTGACGCGAGATCCATCATCGTGCAAGGTTTGGTCGATCGGAACAGAGCTCATAGAAGTGGCCATGACAGAGATGTGCCCACTAGCAGCCGAGTCCATGTTTCAGGTCCAGAATGCTTTAGCAGAGCCATCAGAGCCGCAGTGATACCCCCCAACTTCAGGTTGGCGACTGGAAGTTCACCGGAGAGTCCAAGCCTGAAACTTGGCTTGAAGACTACCGAGTGGCGGTACAGATTGGTGGTGGTAATGATTAGGTGGCCATGAAGCATTTACCACTCATGCTAGAGGGTTCGGCCAGGGCGTGGTTGAATCAGTTAGCTCCTAGCAGCATTTTCACTTGGGAAGATCTTTCCCGAGTGTTCGTCAAGACGTTTGAGGGAACTTGCAAGCGACCGGCGGGATTGACGGAGCTGCAAGTCTGCGTACAAAAGTCGAGTGAAACATTGAGAGATTACATCCAGAGATGGATCACTTTGCATCATACCATGGAGAATGTGTCGGACCATCAAGCGGTCTGCGCCTTCAAGGATGGTGTCAAGAACAGAGAGTTGAGCCTGAAGTTTGGTCGAACCGGACATATGACCCTGAGTCGAATGATGGAGATTGCCACAAAATACGCTAACGGTGAAGAAGAGGACAGGCTCCGGAGTGGCAAGTATAAGCCGAGTCAATCGGAAAAAGGAAACTCCAGTCGGAAGCAGAAGCGGAAGGCCGAGCCAGCTACTCCTGGAGACGCTTTGGCCGTGACTCAGGGCAAATTCAAAGGGAAGCCCAAAGGATCTTGGAACCCCAAGAAGGTAAAGGATAAAGAAGGAAATGACGTGATGGATCTACCGTGTCACATCCACGCGAAGAAAGGCGAAGAGGGTAACTTCATCTACCCGAAACACACCACTCGCCAGTGCCGGCTCTTAATCCAGCAGTTTCAAGGAAAACAGCCCAAGGACAAAGAGAAGGAGTCGGACAAGGCCGAGGACAAGGAGGACAGTGATGGAGGATACCCTCATGTCAATTCCACCCAGATGATTTTTGCTGATGTAGAGAGTAAAAGTCGACTGAAAGTGATCAACCGAGAGGTAAATATGGTCGCCCCGGCGACACCAAGCTATCTGAAATGGTCGCAAACTCCCATTACGTTCGACCAATCCGATCACCCCACTCATATTGCCACCCCTAGGAGGCAAGCGCTGGTGGTCGACCCGGTCGTCGAAGGCACTCGACTGACGAAGGTATTGATGGATGGCGGCAGTGGGTTGAATATACTGTATGCAGAGACGCTCAAGGGGATGGGCATTCCGATGTCTAGGCTCAGCTCCAGCAACATGAGTTTTCACGGAGTCATTCCTGGAAAGAAGGCTGAGTCACTCGGTCAAATAGCTCTGGATGTAGTGTTCGGCGACTCGAAGCATTTCCGCAAAGAGAAGCTGACATTTGAAGTCGTGGTTTTCCAGAGCGCTTACCACGCTATTTTGGGAAGACCAGCCTATGCCCGCTTCATGGCTCGATCATGTTATGTGTACCTCAAATTAAAGAAGCCTGGCCCCAAAGGCGTGATCACTATCACTGGCAGCCGGAAGAAGGCAGAAGAGTGTTTCCAGAAAGGCTCGAAGATTGCGGATGCCCAGATAACAGTGGTAGAGCTGGAAGAATACAAGAAAAATGCAGATCCGAGTGATTTGCTGAGGGCCAAGAAGCCCGCCACAGAGTCAGCGTTCCAGTCGTCTGGAGAGACGAAGCCAGTTCATATCCATCCGACTGACCCCAACGCAGCTCCGACCCATATTTCCACAACACTCGACTCTAAATAGGAAGAAGCGCTCATCTAGTTCCTCCGTGAGAACTGGGACATCTTTGCATGGAAGCCTGCTGACATGTCGGGTGTTCCCAGGGGGCTGGCTGAGCATCGCCTTAGAGTCGACTCAAAAGCGAAACCTGTTAAAGAACATCTTCGACGGTCCACCG
Source organism: Triticum aestivum (assembly GCF_018294505.1). Lineage (NCBI taxonomy): Eukaryota > Viridiplantae > Streptophyta > Magnoliopsida > Poales > Poaceae > Triticum > Triticum aestivum. The sequence goes on along the minus strand of NC_057801.1, from coordinate 88,721,322 downwards.
TTCAGAAGAAAAAAGCCATTGGCGAGGAGGTGGCTCGACTCCTTGTAGCAGAGTTTATCCGAGAGATATACCACTCCGTGTGGCTCGCCAATGTCGTCATGGTCCCCAAGAAGGACAACTCACTTCGCATGTGCATTGATTTCAAACATATCAATCGGGCCTGCCCAAAAGATCATTTTCCTCTCCCTCGCATCGACCACATTGTCGACTCGACTGCGGGATGCGAGAGATTGTCTTTTTTATACGCCTATTCCGGGTATCATCAGATCCGTCTGTATGGACCTGACGAAATCAAAACAACTTTCATCACTCCATTCGGGTGCTTCTGCTATATCACCATACCATTCGGTCTCAAGAATGCCGGAGCCACGTTCATGAGAATGATTCAAAAGTGTTTACTCACTCAAATCAGTCGGAATGTGGAAGCGTACATGGATGATATCGTGGTCAAGTCACGAAAGGGTTCCGACCTGCTGACTGACCTAGCCGAAACATTTGCCAATCTCAGGAGATATGATATCAAGCTCAATCCATCAAAGTGCACATTCGGAGTACCTGGCGGAAAGTTACTCGGTTTTCTCGTTTCAGAACGAGGAATCGATGCTAACCCAGAAAAAGTTGGCACCATACTCCAAATGAAACGCCCTGTGTGTGTGCACGATGTCCAGAAGCTTACTGGATGCTTGGCCGCGTTAAGTCGATTCATCTCTCGCCTCAGTAAAAGGCGTTGCCTCTTTACCGACTGATGAAGAAGGCAGACAAGTTCGAGTGGACTCCAGAAGCTGATGCAGCGTTTGCCGAGCTGAAAGCTCTGCTCTCCACCCAGCCGGTGCTTGCTGCTCCAATCAGCAAAGAGCCTCTGTTGCTTTACATTGCAGCCACAGGACAGGTCGTCAGTTCAGTACTTACGGTCGAGCGGGAAGAGGAAGGTAAAACCTTCAAAGTTCAGCGCCCAGTGTATTATCTCTCTGAAGTTTTGACTCCATCGAAGCAAAGATATCCTCATTATCAGAAGCTCGTATATGGTATCCACATGACCATGAAGAAGGTTGCTCATTATTTCTATGATCATGACATTACAGTCGTCAGCGACGCACCATTGTCAGAGATTCTGCACAACAGAGACGCAACTGGTCGAGTGGCTAAATGGGCGATTGAACTCCTTCCCCTTGATATCAAATTTGAGGCAAAGAAAGCCATTAAGTCCCAGGCTAGAGCAGATTTCCTTGCCGAGTGGATCGAACAACAGCAGCCGACTCAAGTTCACTCGGAGCATTGGACCATGTTCTTTGATGGATCTAAGATGTTAAATGGTTCTGGTGCTGGGGTAGTTTTGGTTTCCCCCCGAGGAGATAAGCTCAGATATGTGCTCCAGATCCACTTTGATTCCTCCAACAATGAAGCAGAATATGAAGCACTTTTGTATGGGTTGCGCATGGCCATTTCACTCGGCGTCTGTCGCCTTATGGTTTATGGCGACTTAGATTTGGTGGTCAATCAGGTGATGAAGGAGTGGGACGTTAGAAGCCCAGCCATGACTGGATACTGCAATGCAGTGAAGAAGCTCGAAAAGAAATTCGAAGGGTTAGAGCTCCACCATATACCCCGACTGAAAAATCAAGCGACTGATGATTTGGCGAAGATAGGATCCAAGAGAGAAGCCATCCCCAGTGATGTGTTCTTGGAGCATATCCATACTCCATCATTCATAGAAGATCCTTTTACTGACGAAGCCCCGCAACCTAAGAGTGTTACGGATCCGACTGAGGTTGAAGTTCCAGCGGTGGTCGACCTGATCATGGAAGCTTTGGTGATCACTCTCGATTGGACAGTACCGTATATCGCGTATATCCTGAGGAAAGAGCTCCCAGAGGACGAAGAAGAGGCTCGACGGATCGTCCGCCGATCTAAAGCCTTTACTGTGATAAGGGGGCAGCTGTACAGAGAAAGCGCGACTGGAGTTGGTCAGAAATGCATAACGCCAGACGAAGGTCGAATAATCCTTGATGACATCCACTCGGGGACCTGTGGCCATCATGCGTCTTCCCGGACCATTGTGGCCAAAGCATACCGAGCCGGATTTTATTGGCCAAGAGAGAATGAAATGGCAAAGCAGATAGTCGACAAGTGCGAGGGATGTCAATTTTACTCCAATATGTCACACAAGCCCGCCTCAGCTTTAAAAACCATACCACTCGTTTGGCCCTTTGCAGTATGGGGGTTGGATATGGTCGGCCCTTTGAGAACAGGCAGAAGCGGTTTCACCCATGTGCTGGTAGCAGTCGACAAGTTCACCAAGTGGATTGAGGCCAAACCCATCAAGAACCTCGATGCCGGTACTGCTATCAGCTTTATCAGAGAATTAATATTCAGATATGGAGTCCGGCACAGCATCATCACTGACAACGGGTCAAACTTCGATTCTGAAGAATTCAGAGCTTTCTGCACGTCTCAAGGCACACGAGTCGACTATGCTTCAGTCGCCCATCCGCAGTCGAATGGACAGGCAGAACGAGCCAACGGCCTGATTCTCAAAAGGTTCAAACCCCGTTTGATGCGTGATCTCAAGCATGCGGCTGGTGCATGGGTCGACGAACTTCCCTCGGTACTTTGGGGGTTAAGGACCACGCCCAACCGCTCGACTGGAAGAACTCCGTTCTTCTTGGTCTACGGAGCTGAAGCAGTCTTGCCGAGTGACCTTCTCCACAATGCTCCTCGGGTCGAGCTCTACACCGAGGCTGAAGCAGAACAAGCACGGCAGGATGCAGTCGACCTTTTAGAGGAAGAAAGGGAGATGGCCCTAATCCGATCGACCATTTATCAACAAGACTTGCGTCGCTTCCACGCCAAAAACGTGAAGAGTCGAGCCTTCCAGGAAGGAGATTTGGTTCTCCGAGTGGATCAGCAGAAACCACACAAGCTTGCTCCTTCTTGGGAAGGTCCCTTCATTGTCACCAAGGTTCTCCACAATGGAGCATACAGTCTCTACAATGTCAAGCATTAGATCGACGAGCCCCGGGCTTGGAACGCGGAGCTTCTCCGCCCCTTTTACACCTAAGTATTCACTCGGATGAGTTGTAATAAAAGTACTTCTGTAGTTTATTTATCAAAGACAAGAGCTTTATAATTTTCCCAGTAATTGTTATTACTTTTGTCCACATAAAACAATCCCCCAGTGGGTGTCCTGGCTGCGAATCTGCTTCGCCTAAGTCTGTGAAAAAATCCTAACCGAGTGATGAGCCAGCCTCCCACTCGAAGGCTTAGCTGCGAAATCCGTTTCGCCTAAGTTAAACAAAATCCTACCGAGTGGTAAGCCAGCCTCCCACTCGGAGGCTTAACTGCAGTCCAAGTACTCGCCTAAGTTAAACAAAATCCAACCGAGTGGTAAGCCAGCCTTCCACTCGGAGGCTTAGCTGCAGTCCAAGCACTCGCCTAAGTTAAACAAAATCCTACCGAGTGGTAAGCCAGCCTTCCACTCGGAGGCTTAGCTGCAGTCCAAGTACTCGCCTAAGTTAAACCAAATCCTACCGAGTGGTAAGCCAGCCTTCCATTCGGAGGCTTAGCTGCAGCATCATGCTCGCCTAAGTTCAAATACAACGTGCGCTCCACAAGGGAGACGAGGTGCAGGTCGACTGCTACCCTCTCCTTCCGAGCTACGCCACAAATACAACGTGCGCTCTGCAAGGAGGACGAGGTGCAGGTCGACTGCTACTCTCTCCTTCCGAGCTACGCCACAAATACAACGTGCGCTCTGCAAGGAAGACAAGGTGCAGGTAGACTGCTACCTCCTTCTCCAGAGGTACGCCTTGAAAATCCTACCGAGTGAAGAGCAAACCTCCCACTCAGGGGCTTAACTGCAGCCCAGTGCTCACCTAAGTTTTTGAAAATCCTACCGAGTGGAGAGCAAACCTCCCACTCGGAGGCTTAGCTGTAGCCCAGTGCTCGCCTAAGTTTTTGAAAATCCTACCGAGTGGAGAGCAAACCTCCCACTCGGAGGCTTAGCTGCAGCCCAATGCTCGCCTAAGTTTTTGAAAATCCTACCGAGTGGAGAGCAAACCTTCCACTCGGGGGCTTAGCTGCAGCCCAGTGCTCGCCTAAGTTTTTGAAAATCCCACCGAGTGGAGAGCAAACCTCCCACTCGGGGGCTTAGCTGCAGCCCAGTGCTCGCCTAAGTTTTTGAAAATCCCACCGAGTGGAGAGCAAACCTTTCACTCGGGGGCTTAGCTGCAGCCCAGTGCTTGCCTAAGTATATCGGGGAACAAGTCGATTGCAATGAGCGCTCCGCTTTAGCCTGCAAAAGACACCTCAAACCAAATGCAAACATATCCAACGTCGAATCCAAGTTCGGATAATACCTAACGGAACCGAAAGTGCTCAGGTGCTAAGACTATTAAGGTTTGTCGGTTACAAAACTCACTCGGCATACCGAGGCAAATTTAAAGTATCAAGCTCAGAAGTTTTTTACCCCTCCTCTGGAGGGCTGGAAGGTGCAACAAACTCATCCAGGTCGATTCCATCTGCAATCCGAGTGGCAGCGGCGATGAAGGTCTCCATGAAACATCGGAAATCATGCTTTTTTTCTTGGTGTTAGCCACCCTAAGGGCCACCAGCTTGTCCTCTCGTGCATCCTTGCAGTGAACGCGGACCAGAGACAGAGCAACATCCGCGCCACACCTGGCATAAGACTTCTTCCACTCCTGCACTCGACTTGGGACCTCATTCAGTCGAGTCATGAGAGACTCGAGGTCATTCTAGAGTGTCTCTCTTGGCCAGAGTGTTGCGTCGATGCGAGCAGTTGCGACCTTCAGCCTTGCGAGATAGTCGACGATAGCAGCAACGCAAGATTCAAGCCGGAGCACATTCATGGCAACTTCATCTTTCACGGGAGAGTTGATGGGATCCAGGTTTATTTCCAGTCGACCAGTCTCCTCTTCAAAGTTCTGGCAAAATTCTGCAAGCACAACCTCCGAGTCAAGACCACAGTCGGAGATCATAGTTAAAATGCCTGTTTGATACAAAAGATTACCTTCAAGCATAAGGAATAGCTTCTTGGCGAGTCCACCCAGATAAGCCTCTAGATTGTTCTTCTTTCCCACCAACTCACTGGCCTTGTCGTTCAGGGCAATCTTGTCACTTTTTAGTCGACTGACCTCCTTGTTGGTAGCATCCAGAGTAGCTTTCAGATTGGTGTTTTCTTCTTCAAGCTTGGTGACTGAAGCCAGCTTCTCATCTGCAAGCTTGGTCTTCTCTAAAGCCGCTTTCTGCATCTCAGCCAAGTCAAGGTCTTTTTTCTTCAGGGCATCCCTCGCTTTGTCTGCAAAGTTACAGTGAGATCAGACTCTGAAGCAAATGAGAGGCAAAGGCAGTCGTCGGAGGCCTCACCAAACATACCTTTAGCTTCCTCCTTCGCCTTCATTAGGTTCTCTTGGGTCAGTTTCAGATCAAGCTCGAGCTGGATGTGTTTGTTCTCCAACTCAGTATAACGAGCCGCAAGGTCGCAGGATTTCTACGAAGAACCAATCGACAGATGTCAAAGACAATTCACTTCCGAGTGACTAAAGAAAAATCATAGCGTTTCTAAGACTATGGCCGAATACAAACATTCGACCACAGTCTCGGGGACTACACCCAGTGGGTGCACTCAGCGTGCCCCCACTAGTTTCATCAGTTAGAGTCGACCGGTCGACCAACAACAAAAAAAAGGGAGGTGTTCTTCAGACTATAGTCGACTGCCAGCAGTCGACCACAGTCTCGGGGACTACACCTAGTGGGTGCACTCAGCGTGACCCCACCGGTCTATGAATCTATTCGACCTAGTTTGATCCCCGAGGAATAAATTTAAGACATAAAGACTATGGTCGACTGCCAGCAGTCCACCATAGCCTTGGGGACTACACCCAGTGGGTGCACTCAGCGTGCCCCCACTAACCCGGAATTTCAATCGACACACCCAGTGGGTGTAGGATAAACTCTAGGAATTTCAGAAAGAAGAGTTTTCAGATATCATATCCTAACAGAACAGGCACTGACCGACTGACCTGAACATTACTCTGAAGAGCTGAACTGGCGTCATAGGCTGCCCGGCTGGCATCTCGAATTGCCTTCACTTGCTCCATCATGACCCCCGCTTGGCGTATTGCTTCTTTAGCAGCACTAGCTTGGTCTTCTGGGACGTGGTAGGTTGAGAAAAGCGAGGGTTGAGCAGCACTCGATGATGAAGGACGAGCACTTGTCAACGGCACCGTAAAGGTTACGGTGGGCCGAGTGACATTGTCTCCCTCCACGGCCAATGTCTAGGGTCCTGGCACGTCCTGAGTCACCTTGCCAGCAGACACTTTCTTGTTCCTTCTCTGCCTCAGTGGTTCCTCGTCGTCGTCGTCGGGAAGGTCGATAATGACGTTAGATGAAGCTGCAGAAAAAGAATCAAAATCAGAGACAAGAAATCAATCGACTAAAGATGGAATTACAAGAGTCATACCAGGTTTCGAAGTAACAGCATCCTCCATCTCCTGATCTTCAGGTCTGCCCGAGGTATCAGAAGTAGCAGCACTGCGGTTCCAGAAGTCAGTCGATTAGCTCATGAGTCGACCAAGAATAAGCTCATGTGGAAGAGACAAACTCAAGTTACACCATTACCCTGAGATAGTGGGGATCACCATCTTCATCTTCGGCAAGACCTTCGCCGACTTCGACGGTGCCACTCGAGATTGCTTCGGAGCTTTCTCAGTCGGCACCGGACAAGTAGTCCGAGGGTGCTTCGACGACTGCGTGACGGTTGCGACCACCTTACCACGCTCAACCGCGGGATCATGGACAAGCTTCGAGCCTCTTTCCGAGCGAGGAGGTACAACTTCCTCCTCCTCTTCCTCCTCTTCCTCCTCACCTAAGTCATCACCCTCATCATCGTCGTCAGCATCCGAATCCCACTCCTCCGGGCTTTTGCCCCCACTTCCTTCCTCCTCCTCAGTTGGTGTTTGCGCTCCATTGGGCATCGAGTATAACTCAGTGGTGGCCTGTCAGACGACAAAATAAAAACAAAGATCAATCGACCAATTTGCAGCGAAGCAGAATGAATAAAGCAAGATTACAATTGGAGACAAGTGGTCATACCGTGTCCGGTGTATAGGTACAGTCGAGTGGTGGGATCCTCCTAGCCCCTCGAGGGTTGTCCTTATTCCCTGTCATTGCGGCCACCCACCTCTCCAGTGTGGCGTCGTTGACCGCTTCTGGATGGACATGAGTGGTGACTTCGGTACCACAGTACAGCCACATCGGGTGGCCTCGGTACTGAAGCGGTTGGATGCGTCGTCTAAGGAAGACCTCCAGAAGATCCATACCCGTCACTCCATCCCTAACGAGTTGGACTACGCGCTCCAACAACATTTTTACCTGAGCTTTCTCCTCAGGAAGCACCTTCAGAGAAGAGGGTTTGTCCACTCGGTCCATGGAGAACGGAGGGAGACCAGTCGACTGCCTCGGCATCGACTCGTCTTGGAAGTAGAACCAAGTCGACTGCCACCCTCTGACCAACTCAGGAAGGGTCATGGCCGGGAAAGTACTCTTATTCCTCATCTGAATCCCAAGACCCCCGCACATCTGGATAACCTTAGTCCTCTCATCATCCGGACTCGCCTTTTTCACCGTCTGTGAGCGACAGGTGAATATGTGCTTAAAGAGACCCCAGTGTGGTCGACAACCCAGGAAGTTCTCGCACATGGACACGAAAGCAGCAAGATAGGCAATGGAATTGGGAGTGAAGTGGTGGAGTTGCGCCCCAAAGAAGTTCAGAAACCCTCGAAAGAAAACACTCGGCGGCAGAGAGAATCCACGGTCTACATGAGTGGCAAGGAGAATGCACTCACCCTCCTGCGGCTGCGGTTGACACTCGGTCCCCGGAAGCCTTGCTGACCCGTGGGGGATCATACCTTCATTGGCCAGGTCATTGAGATCCGTCTCGGTGATGGTCGAACGAATCCAATCCCCTTGGACCCAACCTTTTGGCAGGCGGGACCTTGATGAAGATCCGCCCCGACTGGACACTCTCCCCTTCGCTTTCCCCGTCATCGTCGCCTTCTTCGCGCGCTCCAAGGCCGCCGTCTTCTCCTTCACCATTGTCGCCGGCGAAGCACGCGAGGAGTGGATAGGCGGAGGCGAGAGCAAGCACAGCGGGCGGGGGCAAAGAGGGCAGAGAGGAGAATGAGAAGGCACTGTTCAAAAACCCTCGCCCGGCGCTTTATATAAGGACGCTTCCGAGTGGCTGACAAGTAGGCCCGGGCGGTCCTGTCACATCCCGAAACAGTCGCGGACGCATGATACGTGGCGAAAAAGGCGGCGCGGAAATCGAGGCATCCACGCCTTATCCCATCCGAGTACCGCGGTCTGCCCCGCTTCGCGCGCTTCCCAAAATTCAGATCCCACAAAATCCGCTAACGGCAGATCAATCTGTCAGACGATAGATTTCCTACGATCCATCGCTCGGAAGTTCACTAACTTCAAAAGTTCACTAGACAAAAGAAAAGAATGGATCAAGGCGACTGAAAGAAAAGTTAATGCCAACGCCATAAAAGAAAAATTGCTGATCCAGGATACGACATAATCAGAGCACGGGAAATGGGTCGGAGAAAATTGTCAACCCCTTCCTCACTCGAACCTCGATCCGTTCGGGGGCGAATGATGAAGACATGTACCTAGGGTAGGGTCATGGACCTATCTAGGATACCCTACCCAAGGACATCCTTAGAAGAAGCTACCTTCCAGTCGACCAAGAGGGACTTCACTCGACGAACTCAAGGACACTCGACGATGAAGATAGCCACTCGACCATGAAGCTAACCACTCGACGGCCAGGAGACCTAAAGTCGCTCAGCACGCAACGGTTTGTCATTAAGTAGCTTTAATAATCTTCATGGCACTTTATGAGGGCGTTACCAGTAACCCCTTGTCTTAATGTACTTTAAACCCTACATAACTGAGGGCCGGAGGGGTCTGGCGAACTCTATATAAGCCACCCCCCTCCTTAGTTTAAAGGGTTCGCACCCCTGTAACTCATACACACAGAAACCAGTCGACCGCCTCCGGGCTCTGAGACGTAGGGCTATTACTTCCTCCGAGAAGGGCCTGAACTCGTAAAATACTCGTGTGTACAACTACTCCATAGCTAGGATCTTGCCTCTCCATACATACCCCCCATTCTACTGTCAGACGTAGAACCACGACAATCACGGTCGCTCCTCTCCGCGCAAGAAATCTGGCCAAGACAATAGCCAGGGACAAGCCAGTGAGTACTTTGAATGTACTCGCAAACATTATGAACACGGGTATAATATGACAATGATAATTCTGTACTGAAATATTTTATGATCATGACGTCAGTCACAAAAATATTAGAATCTCTGGTGCATGCAAGCAAGTTTTTTATGGATATGCAATGACATAGTAGTGATAAAATTATGAAATAAATAACAAGCATGCCACAGTCGGGCGTCTCAGCGACACCACATAAAGGGCTTATAAAATAAATGCCACAGTCGGGCGTCTCAGCGACACCACATAAAGGGCTTATAAAATAAATGCCACAGTCGGGCGTCTCAGCGACACCACATAAAGGGCTTATAAAATAAATGCCACAGTCGGGCGTCTCAGCGACACCACATAAAGGGCTTATAAAATAAATGCCACAGTCGAGCGTCTCAGCGACACCACATAAATGGCTTATAAAATAAATCACAGTGAATATCCTGGAGGTAAAACCGTTCCAGGGATACTCAATACTTCAAATATTATAAAGGGGTTAGTCCATATAATCATAATTATCATAAATCACCAATCACGATCCATGTTCTATTTTGCAGTTTTCTCCTCCGAAGACCGACACTAGGACCGACACTTGACCCAGCCCAGACTGTAATCCTTAACCATGGACACGGCTATTCGAATAGGTTTAGTCTCTGCAGAGGGTGTACTCTTTACCCACGAGTAACGGATTCCCTTAGTCCATCGGGACTAATTCCGTCTACGGCCTTTTAGTTGAAAACACACCTAACTTGCACACACCAGCCTAACTTACCGGTGTGTGGAATCACCCATGACACATGTCAAGCAAAACTTTAAGTGGGGAGGCTACAACCTCGCGTAGCATGGGATCAAATTTATATTGCACGCTCTAAGGGGTGGCCTCCCCTCTCGGTCTTAACCGGAAACACCCATGCCCCCGGACCAGGTGGTCTTCCTACCAGCTACAACCGGTATCTTCCACCATGGCCTCTCTGTACGGTGTGTGCCAGAAAGAGGTTGACAACTTACTGAACCGTACTCTACTTGTTGTAGACACGAGTGGTAGTACGAAACAAGTATGGGGGTTGCTGGAACAAGACTCGATCTATGGTCGACTCAGGAGGTTTTAAGTATTCCCTGCATGATTAGCATAACGAATTTATTTCATCCAACAGACAGAGTCACCACTCATCATACCCCTCATGCCATGCCGGACACACTCGTCTCGACGAGGAACTAGGGACAAGCTCGGGTCTACCCAAGACGGAGACTTTCCTGTTTTCCTTCCGGTAGGCACGAAAGGCATACGAGGATGATCATCATCACAAGCATGTCCATTTCCAACAGCAAGGAAATTTCCAATAAACATTCATGCAAACAATCACATCACCACATAAAATAACGAGTTCCACGTATTGAGGTGGTGTCATGATCGTGTCAAACAATGCATGCAAAATACAATGACAGGGTTCAGAATGCTTGCCTTCAATGTGTGGAAAGGCAAGGTGCACTCCAAAACTTTTGAAGGTTTGCTTCTCTCTCTCCAAAGTCCTATTTTAAATAAATTTGAATTAACACACAAATTCAAAACAGCACAAAAAGTTGTTTTGAGAAAATTTCAAATAAATCTTAAAATAAACTAGATTAAATTTGCTAGAGGTAGGAAAAAGAATCAATTCATTTGGAGTTGTCATTAAAAAGTTATAGGCAGTCAAAGCTGTGGTCAAAATCTATTTTAAAAAGAAAATAAAACAGAAAAAGAAAAACGATTCGGACTAACCATGTCGAAGGCGTATTCTAAAAATACCTTTCCACTTATGCCTGCATGGATCGGCACTTGGTCACTGACAGTGGACCCGCCTGGCCCACTGGTCAGGTTTGACCAGTCCACGCGCGCGTCGCCTCCTCCGGCCGAAACAAAGGCGGAGCTCTGGCGAGGCTTGCCGGCAGATGACGGCACCGTTCGGAAAACGGAGGCCATCCGCGTGCTCAGGGGATCAAGACGGTCACTCAAGTGGTTGATATGGTCTCTGGGGTGGACGGAGCTGCCGGCGGTGAGCTTCGCGGCGGACGGTGGTCGTCGGGCAAAGCGGTTTTTCTCCCGCAATGAGTCCCGATCAAAATTGAATAGGGGGATGGATTCACGAGGGGGAGAGGGAGTTCCTGGTGAAGAGAGTGGAGAGTGGGAGGCTCTGGTGGTGCCGGAATGGCCGGGGCGGTGGCGGCGGCTGCAGTTGCCGGAGACGGGGAAGAAGGCCTTCCTCCGACGATTGCAGGATGTGCGGGCTGCCATGGGGGTGGCCTGAGGTTGCCTCTATGCTCGAATGGGTTCGGGGGCCTCCTTATATAGCGCAACGAGGTCGGTTTGCGGCGGCTGGATAAGTTTGTCGGCGAACCGCCTCCCTGCAGCGTTAGGGCGTCGTGGCGACGACGAGAGCTAGAGGACACTCGAGAGGATGAGGCTGAGCTGTTCCAGGGGCAGGTGGCGAGCTGGAGAGGCTTGGGCGGCACCGACCTGGCAGAGGCGCGCTGCAGATGCCAGCATGCCGCCAAGGCTCTGATGGCGGTGCTGCAGGGCACCAGGGGCTGCTTGGCGTGTTGCGGTGAGAGGGAGAGTGCGTGGCGTGGCTATGGGGTGTGGGCAAAACCAGGGACGCGACGTGGCGGCTCGGGCGCGGCATGTGCAAAACGCGCGCTCTGCTCGCGCCCAGAGCAAGCACGGGACGTGCTCGACGAAATGCCAGGGCGTGCTACAGGTCTCGGGTGAGGCAGGAAATCAGCAGACCTAGGTTATGAGTAGCTAGGAGTCTATTGGACATGGTGGTTAGGCTAGGGAAGCAAGATCATTATGCAAACTAAAACTCATGTCAAATCTGGTCATGCCCATAAAGTGTTCGACAGAATGCCACATGCATCTAGGCGTTTCTTGGGGTGGTCAAATCTACCAGAGTGGGGTCTCTTTCGATGAAAGAGAGGGTGGTGAGGTTAGTTTGCCAAAAGGAGAAACTTGCTAGTGCAAGTTTTGCAAAACTTCAGTTCTGGACAGAAAGAACAGGGCATGATTGCATGTACTGGAATTGCTCCAATGAGTCCAACCTCTTGGACTTAAGGTTCTAGCAGGGAGGGCTACAAGTAGGAAAAGGAATCACAGCAAAAGGAGCAAGCTATAATATAGCTGTAGTACAATCCATCCAGTTGGACCAGAATGAAGATGAGGATGGTTCACTCAATTTTTCCAAAGAACATCACTAGGTTTTTTGCAAAAAGTTAACTAATATACTCCTGTTGACATCCCAAAATTTTGGTAGAAGTTTTAAAGAAGTATTTAAATAGGTTGTAGTGCAAAACTGTCCTCTGGACCAGATTTAAAAACTTGGTGTAGAACTCAAAATATCCAAGTAATGAAATACATTTTTGCATAAAAGTGTTTTATAAACATCACATGACCTCTCCAAGTTTTGGTGGAATTTTTAAATGAATTTATCAAAGGGTTGCAGTGTAAAAGAGGCCTTGAAGCTTAGAAAAATCATTTTTACAGAAATAAGGCATCAGGGAAAATAATTATGCAAATAATCCCACTGATAAAAGAATTGTTTTATTTGAGAGGAAAAAAATAAGTCCAACAATAATTGAAAAGATCTCACTTGGGGTAAAACTCCACAAAAATAAAGGGAAGAAAGGTTCTGAAATCAAAGGAAAATCCAGAAAACAAAAGTTTAAGTTTCCTGGCAAAATTTTAATTAATAAAACAATGTTAAAAAATTTTGGGGTGTCACAAAGCTCCGCCGGAGGTGGCCCGGGTGGCCGGAGCGAGCGCCGGCGCCGGCGGCCTCTCCTTTGCCCTATGCGTGGCGTCGGGGAAAGAAGAAGGAGGAGCGGGGAGGAGGGTGTTGACCTAGTGCGTGGGCCCCGCGGCCCCAACTGTCGGCGGGTGGGGGTTGACCCAGCCTGCCCAGCTCGATAAGTGCCGGGCCCCACGGCCCGTGGGACCCGCACATCACCGACCCAGCCGGCCGGTCCCATCCCTGCTGACATGGCAAGTGGAAGCGTATTTTTGGTGAGTACGTTTTCAATGACCAAACGCGTATTTCTTAAAACCCGTTTCTGCCTTATCCACTCAGGGACTTGGTTGTGATGTTATTTTTACAGAAAAGCTGTGAACTTCAATCATCCACAACTTTTTAACCGTAACTCCAAATGAGGTGATTCCAACGCTCACTTCTTCGTTTCATCAAGCCCATTCTGTTGGTTGCACTATCACCATGTTTTTACATTGTGAAAATGACCATTATGCCCTTGCCCTTAATCAGCCCCCTCCAAGAGAGAACGATTTCCAGTAATTCTTTCCGCGAGCTTCTTGCACTTTCTTCCGGTGATTTCTTCCACCCCAGGCAAGCCACACCCTCCATTTGCATCACTGTAATGTAGTGACATGGTTTCACTTATTTGAACTAGTTTAAAATATTGCTTTAGCTACTTTTGATTTGTTCATGGCATTTTCTCAGAGTATTAATTTGATCTTGTTGTTGCCATGCTATTGTTTGGATTACTTGGAGTTATATGTGTAGTTGATGAGTATCATGTTGCCATTGGAGTATTAGTGGCTGATATTATTATTGTTTCATGATGATATCTGTTAGTATGTTTTGGAGTATTACTTTGTATATCATGCTACCTTTGGATTATTAGTGGTTAGTACAATTATTTTCATGATGCTAGTTGATGTTCTATTACTTGGAGTATTATTTTCGGAGATGATGGTTACATGTGGATCTTAGCTGGATAGTTGTATTCTTGTTATTGGAGTAGTAGGATTATTGTTTCGGATTCATCATGATAGTAGTGTTATGCTATCCTCGGAGTATTTTGAGATGATGATATTATGCTTGGATTATTTGTTGGATATTGCTATGACTTGGATTATAGTTTGATGGTTGACATCGGAGTATCAGTCATCATGGTTATATTTTTAGGGATAAATTCCATCAGTAAGTTGGTCAGGTGTCGCCGCATCAAACTTTTCTAGTGCAACCACATTTGCCGGTATGGGATGGCCCTAATGCGGTCTATTATTGTGCCTCTCGCCGGTGCCTCTAACGAGGGAAGGTTATGGGTGCGCGCTACCCTAATCTGGTAGGCGGAATTAAGCCTTGTGTGCCTGTTGTTTGAGTTTTTGGATCCGTGTCCCCGTGTGGGACGGGCCACGACGGTGGTCGATGTGTCTTGAGGTAGACATGGGGCCACCCATGACTTAGCCCAGTGGGGAGTGAGTCGGAGTGGCCGGGAGAGTGTCGTGGCAGTAGATCAGTTTTGTCGGAACGCCGTTGGTCCACCCGAATGGGAGTGCGAGGCCATGGGTTATGTGGTGTGGGTACAGTGCGCTACCTCTGCAGAGTGTGTGTTTAATCTATCGATAGTCGCATCCTCGGTCATGGGCATGGATTCGTACTAGGGTACACCGTTCGATCAACACTCACATGACGGAATGACTTATAGGTGATGGGTATGTGGATATTTGGAGCAGTACAGATTGGCCAAGTATTGTTCGGGTTGTGATCGTCGTAAGGATCATGGGCCATTTATTGGTCGGGTTGTGATCGCCGTAAGGATCACGGGCCATTCATTGGTCGGGTTGTGATCACCGTAAGGATCACGGTTACAGTTTGGTTTTGATCACAAGGTGATCGAGATGGTATATTGCTTGTCCAGTTAGCCAAGAGAGATATGGTTATGGAGATCGAATATGGTGATTTATCAACATTGTAGTAGTTTGCTGTTGTCTTGCCTTGATGTTTTTGGTTGTTGTGAGCTTGCAAGTACATTCAATGTACTAACCTGGGGTGTTATGCCAGATTGCAGGTGATGCCGTGATTGCTTGTCGTGGTTTCCGTTCGTGCGAGCTAGATCGTGTCCCAGCCAGAGTCCCTGCAGAGTGGAGTTCACCACCTTCGTCGTTGTTCCGCTGCTAGAAGATTTCCGCTGCTACGAGTTGTTCCGCTGCTAGCATAGAGCAAGTGTAGTATCGCAGGCGTAGTGTCGCCGTGCTGATGTGAACCTTTGAAACATCAGATCATTGTATTTATTCTTGTAATAAGAGCTGATTTGTTCTATGTCAAGCAGTGCCGTATTCCAGAGACTTCTCCTCGATCTCTGGGCTGGAATACGGGGCGTTCCAGTTTGAGCCGAGGTGTCACAGGTATTCCACCCTTAAAAGTGTAATTAGCAAGCATGGTGGAAATTTTAGCTTCCGGTATCTTTCTTTTATTTGTAACAATATCTTTCATATATTTAGCATAAGGAGACATTTTTAAAATATCAGTCAAACGCATACGCAAAAAGACAAGTCTAAGCATTTCAACAAAACATTCAGAATCCTCATCATCCTTTTTCTTGGATGGCTTAAGAGGAAAAGGCATGGGTTTCTGGACCCATGGTTCTCTTTCTACCATGCTTCCTAACAACGAAGTCTCTCTTATCATAACGTTGATTCTTTGATTGTGGGTTATCAAGATCAACAGCAGGTTCTACCTCCACATCATTATCATTACTAGGTTGAGCATCAACATGAACATTATCACTAGGTTCATGTTCATCACCAGATTGTGTCTCAGCATCAGAAATAGAAATATCATTGGGATTCTCAGGTGTATCTACAACAGGTTGACTAGAAGCATGCAAAGTCCTATCAGTTTTATTTTTCTTTTTATTACTAGGACTAGGTGCACCAGTATTAATTCTATGAGAATCTTGCTCAACTCTATTTAGGATGACCCTCAGGATATAGAGGTTCCTGGGTCATTTTACCACCTCTAGTCATAACCTTAACAACATTATCATTGTTCTTACTATTCAACTCATTAAGCAAATCATCATGTGCCTTAAGTACTTGTTCTACTTGAGTTCTAACCATGGAAGCATGCTTACTAATAATCTTAAGATCATTAACAGTTCTACTCATATAATCACCCAAGCAGTCAAGCATGTAAGCATTACATTTCAATTGTCTACTAACATAAGCATTGAATTTTTCTTGCTTAACAATAAAATTATCAAACTCATCCAAGCATTGACTAGCAGACTTATTATGAGGAATATCACCTTCATCAAATCTATAGAGAAAGTTTACCTCTACTACCTGTGTCGGGTTATCAAGGCCATGTATTTCTTCAATAGGCGGTAAATTCTTAACATCTTCAGCTTTAATACCATTTTTTCTTTCATAGATTTCTTTGCCTCTTGCATATCTTCAGGACTGAGGAATAGAATACCTCTTTTCTATGGAGTTGGCTTAGGAGTTGGTTCAGGAAGTGTCTTCTACGTCTTGAGCTTGCGTTGGTTTTCCTTGAAGAGGAAAGGGTGATGCAGCACAATAGCGTAAGTATTTCCCTCAGTTTTTGAGAAACAAGGTATCAATCCAGTAGGAGGCTCCTCACAAGTCCCACGCATCTACACAAACAAACAAACAACTCGCAACCAACGTGATAAAGGGGTTGTTAATCCCTTCATGGCCACTTGCGAAAGTGAGATCTGATAGAGATAATATGATAATATAAATATATTTTTGGTATTTTATAATATAGATTGGAAAAGTAAAGATGCAAATAAAAGTTGATTGAAAGCTTATATGATAAAAGATAGATCCGGGAGCCATAGGTTTCACTAGAGGCTTCTCTCAAGATAGCATAAGTATTACGGTGGGTGCACAAATTACTGTCGAACAATTGAGAGAAAAGTGAATAATTATGAGATTATCTAGGCATGATCATGTATATAGGCATCACGTCCGTGACAAGTTGACTGACTCCTGCCTGCATCTACTACTATTACTCCACACATCGACCGCTATCTAGCATGCATCTAGAGTATTAAGTTCATAAGAACAGAGTAACGCTTTAAGAAAGATGACATGATGTAGAGGGATAAACTCATGCAATATGATATAAACCCCATCTTTTTATCCTCGATGGCAACAATACAATACATGCCTTGCTGCCCCTGCTATTACTGGGAAAGGACACTGCAAGATTGAACCCAAAGCCAAGCACTTCTCCCATGGCAAGAAAGATCAATCTAGTAGGCCAAACCAAACCGATAATTCGAAGAGACTTGCAAAGATAACTCAATCATACATAAAAGAATTCAGATGAGATTCAAATATTTCTCGTAGATAAACTTGATCATAAACCCACAATTCATCGGATCTCGACAAACACACCGCAAAAAGAGTTACATCAAATAGAACACCACAAGAGAGGGGGGGAACATGGTATTGAGATCCAAAAAGAGAGAAGAAGCCATCTAGCTAATAACTATGGACCCGAAGGTCTATGGTAAACTACTCACAACTCATCGAAGAGGCCTTGGGATTGATGTAGAGGCCCTCCATGGTGGATTCCCCCTCCGGCAGAGCGCCGGCGACGGCTTCAAGATGGGATCTCGCAGATATAGAAGGTTATGGTGGCGGAAATAGTTTTTTGATGGCTCCCCTGATGGTTTCGGGGTATATGGGTATATATAGGAGGAAGAAGTACGTCGGTGGATGCCCAAGGGGCCCACGAGATAGGGGGAGCGCCCTATAGGGGGGCACCCTCCACCCTCGTGGCCGCCTCGGGAGCTTCTTGACTTGCACTCCAAGTCCTCTCGATCATGTTTGTTCCACAAATCACGTTCCCGAAGGTTTCATTCCGTTTGGACTCCGTTTGATATTCCTTTTCTTCGAAATACTGAAATAGGCAAAAAAAACAGCAATATGGGGTGGGCCTCCGATTAGTAGGTTAGTCCCAAAAATGATATAAAAGTGTAAAGTAAAGCCCATAAACATCCAAAATTAGGTAATATAATAGCATGGAACAATCAAAAATTATAGATACGTTGGAGACGTATCAGTGTCCAATCATTATCATTGCTCAATATATTATTCAATTGAAATTCAGCTTGCTCAACAGTTCGTTCCCTAAAAACACAAGCAGCACAACTATCTAGGTGGTCCCTAGAAGCATCAGTTAGTCGAGTATAAAAGATATCAAGTATTTCATTTTTATTGAG